>NC_056595.1:18565115-18841901 GCF_018340385.1 Cyprinus carpio
TGTCACCATGGTTCCCTGAGAAGGGAATGAGACACTGCATCCTCTTTTCTTGCCATACCTCAGACGCAAGTTTCAGACAAAGAACTGGATGACATGTTCTATCGGTGCCCTTTTATACTATGGTCGCGATAGTAGTAACATCATAGGCTGTCACCAGCCAGTGATACTGTTGTGTTTACACATTTGCTTCAAACACCGGTCACACAGAAGTTGTCCCCCAAAGCAACTGCTAGAGGATGCGGTGTCTTTTTCCCTTCTCAGGGAACCATGGTTACATGCATAACTGTAGACGTTTTATGTCGGCTTCAAAAGAGTGAAGAAAAGAGCCACTGGTCAGCTAAAGGGGGCTTATTGTTCCTGTCTAATCACACCCTGCTGTTTGCATGTCCTTGTCCTGTCTGGTCCTTTAGATCAAACTGTATTCACCCCTGCATTGCCTCTCTGGACATTCCCTTCTCATGGACAATGAAGGCTTCCAGTTTGTCAATCATCCAGTCCAGGCTAATGATGATTGTGGCTTTGTGTCTGATTTAATGGATTCCATTCGCAGTATGTTTCTACAGAGATATTTTATCAGAACATTCAGGCAATCATCGACGTGTGGTGCGTTATAAAACAGAGATGAATCTCATTGTTATTTATAGCACTGTCTCACAACACCGTCTCACATTCAAAGCACCAGATTTTATTCTAAAATGTAAAACTGATTCTGTGGTTTAAATGCATCCATTGTTTTACCAGTTATGACTGTTTGAAACATGAACAAATGAAACATGAACCTTGCTGGAAACCACAGTTTTATACAACATTTACAGTGAAACCCCATCTCTTTTCATATGGTCACATCTATCATTGACAACACAACATAAGCCATCAGATTTAATGGTTATTCCCTCATTTCTTCAGTGAAGTACAAGATTCTGTCTGCAGACATTATAGATGTGTTCAAAACTGAGTGAGATGCACTTTAAGCACCCTAACTGTCAGAGAGTAATTTAAAACATTCTATAGGAAGCAACATCTATAGCATTTCTCAACTGACGAATTAGCATGTTGCTCATCTTACAGCTAAAAATACACTTTAATAAGTTGTAATATATGAAATACAATGCACACTTTCTACAATTAATTTAAACTAATTTAATATTTTTGTATATTTTAAAATCAAGATAATTAAATATTGTGTAAACTTTGTTTTATTTAATTATTATAATTAATTATAATTATAATTATATGATTTTTATTTAAAAAATAGTTAAATTAAGACATTTTTAACTATGCACTTCAGCATTCAATTAAATATATTTATAATTAACCTTTCTCTTGCTTCATTCACTATTTTGGAATTTTACACTGAGCTTGTTGCAATGCATTATGGAATTGCCTTTTTTAAGAAGGATGCATTTAATGCTCTCTTAAAATGGCTAAAATGATTTAAAGGGATAGTTTCCCCAAAAATGAAAATTTAGATGAGTTTGTTTCTTCATTAGAACAGGTTTGGGGAAATTTAGCATTACATCACTTGTTCACCAATGGATCCTCTACAGCAGGGGTGTCAAACTCAGTTCCTGGAGGTCCACAGCCCTGCAGGGTTTAGATTCAACACTAATTAAATAGACCTGATCCAGCTAATCATTAGAGGCATTCCAGGAACTGAGTTTGACACCCCTGCTCTACAGTGAGTGGGTGCCATCAGAATGAGAACCCAAACAGCTGATAAAAACATCACAATAATCCACAAGTAATCCACACCACTCCAGTCCATCAATTAGTGTATTAAGAAGCAAAAAACTGCATACTTTTGAAGAAACAAATGCATCATTAAGGTCTTAAGGACTTTTAAGGACTTTAAACTGTCGCTTCTGGACAAAATACCTGTCCATAATCTATAATAGTGCTTCCTCCAGTGGAAAAGTCCATCTACTGTTGTCCTATCACATCAAAATCCACCAACATATTTGTTTAGAGCGGTTTTAGATCAGTTATGCTTGTAAACACTGCTTGATTTGTACATATTTTTCTCCTGGTTCAAACAAGACTTTGATTTCTACAAATCTGTTCTGATTTAGAAATGAACTCATCTACATTTTGGATTGCCTGAGGGTGAGTAATCTTTTAGCAAATTTTCACTTTTAGGCAAACGGCCACTTTTTAAAATGTTTTACATCAAGAGCGGTGCTTTAAAATGTTGCCAGCATAGGCAGCTCACTAGGTTTTGGAACAGAGTATATCTGAGCATCCCAACAAAACAATCCACCAGGAGATGAAGAAAGCATGGGAAGTTGAAATGGACTGAAAGGTAATTGCTGTCACTATGTGTGTGTTTCTCATTGATTGAGTCTGGCACACACACTGTACTGGCTGAATGCCCTGTGTTCACACTTTCCTCTCTAACAAAGGCCTTGTCCAGCCCTCTCAGAGCAGGACTGAGACACAAGGAGGGCTGGAGGACTAATTGAATGAGTAGAAGATCTCACATGAAATCATCTTCCACCAATGCTTTTAACCAGGACCAATCATTTCTATGGCAACCACAGTTGCTTGAATGGTGACCATGGCCTGAAAAAAAGGTTGGGGAGAGACAAAAGAAACTCTTTACTAAGAATGTCTTCTTGGCTTGGCAGATTGATACAAAATACAGCAAAATAGCTGTTATTTTTAGGGCTATGAGGACTGAAACAATGTATTTGCTACTATTTTATGTACACTACCACTCAAAAGTTTGGAATAATTAAGATTTTTTCATGTTTTTTGAAAGAGGTCTCATGCTTATTAGGGCTGAAGAAAAAAAAAAACTGTAAAACAGTAATATTCTGAAATGTTAAAGCAATTTAAAATAACTTTTCTACTTTAATATATTTCAAAATGTAATTTATGTATTTAATTAACAGCTTTACTCAGTCTTCACTGTCACTATTCTTCAGAAATCATTATTATATGCTGATTTGCTGCTCAAGAAACATTTCTTCTTATTGTTATTATTCCAGTATTATAAACAGTTGTGCTGTTTGATATTTTTTTAGAAAAATGTACACATTTTGTTATTTTTTGATGAATATAAAGCTCAAAATAACAGCATTATTTGAAACAGATTTTATAAAAAAAAAAAAATTCAAAAGGAAAAAAAGTGACGTGACATACAGTACAGCCATAACAATGTAAAAATCTTTACTCTAAATTTTGAATGGATCCTTGCTGAAAGTTAATTTCTGAATATTAATCTTCAATCTTTATCTTTATATTCAATCTTTCTCATCAATTTGTCCTGGCCAAAATTTCAGATAACCCGGTTAATGATTTCTTGGGGTTTTAATTTCAGAAGTATAGAAACATTTATCCATGATATTTGACAGAATTGTAAAAAATATATGATATTATTGGTTGCCATAATTCTTCTCTTTCCATGCAGCCTTGGTGACTTTAGCAGAAGATCTAATCTGAAATAAGATCTCATTTGAAATACTCATTTTTGAGTCAAATGCATTTTGAACAAATTCTATAAAAACAAACAGTTTTTTCCTCAAGGTTGCAACACACCACCTGAGACATTTATTACGAAAACAAAGTCTATTTTAATTTCACATTTTTAATCTACAGGTGAAAACTCACCATAATTGTATTTTTTCTGCTTCACTGTCTCAGACTCAGTGGCAGGGCGATAATATGCTTGGCAGAAGGTGTTGAACTATAAATTTAAAACTTGATTAACCCTGACAGCGGAGGTAGTTCTGCACTCTGTAATGTAATGATTCTTTCTGAAGGGCATTGGAGAACAGGCCGTGCAGAGGTATAGATTCATGACCTGTGGGCTCTGACTAAACCTACTGCCCCTAGCATGACTCTACAGCCTCGGCCCTGCTGACAAAACACATCAGCTCGCATCTAAAAGCCACCAAAGTTGCTGAGGCAAGGCAAAATAAGTGAACCAAGAAATACTTATTTTAAGGACAAATTTTTACAATTTGTGAGGTGCAGAGGTTACCCTGGAAAAGAACCCTGACAGATTTGCTCCCTGGACTTAAACAACCCTGGGCCAACTTCAGCATTTTTACCATTTGGACCATGATGTAAACTGCGTCTGCGTGGCATGTGAAATTAATGAGCAGTGAGTAATGCACCAGCATGTAAAGAGCAAGCTGCCGATCACAGATGCAGGCAAACATTACAAACATCATCCCTCTATATATTCAGCTTTTTGCTATGAGAATTTAGCAATGCAAATAACTATTCTTGATACTTATGGAAGCCCATTTTCTGCCAAGGAATGAAAACATGATAAGGTAATTTCAGCTTTTATTTATGACATTTTCCTCACAATTCTGAGAAACTGTGAACTGTGAGATTTGATTTCCAAATTGTGAGACTATTCTATGGCAAAAAAAAAAAAAAAAAACGAATAGCGAGATTTGCTCTCAGATTTTTATTTTTTATTTTTTATTCCATGGTGGAAAAGGGACTACCATAAATAGTCCCTTTTTTTTTGATCCATTAACTTCCATTTATAAAGACACATATTTATATAATTTTATATTAAATATTATTTTATTTATTTATATATTTATATTGTTCTGTATTTAAGGACTAATGATTTTGATGAACTGAGACAAACTGAGCTGAGAGAATTTTTGTTTCAAGAGATAAATGGGCTTTAAAAGTCCCCTGATTCGTGACCCATTTCCTGTCCATTTGATCAGCTCAGTAGAGCACTTTCAGGGATTTTCTGTGCTGTTCCCAGACAAACTGAATGGTAAATTGTACAGGATTGCTGTGATGGACGACTGTTATATCGTCCTCTCTTTCTCACTGCTGTATTGGAGATAAGTAAGAGCCTCTGAGCGCCTCTAGTACACAAATCTCTGCCAGAGGCAAATCATCAAACTGTGAAGTAACAATAACCCACTGCAGGAAAGATGCACAGGGATGTACACCAAAAGAACATTAAGTTGAACATCACAATCCCTGCAGGTACTTAGACAGCTCGAAAGCATCCACATTTGTTTTAGTCAGCTGGCAATATCTAAAGCTGTAGACTGACATGTCCTGGGACGCTGTATGAGAGAACTGAATATCTCATTATATGTGATCAGCTTTCACCTGTCTGTCTGTCTGTCTGTCTGTCTGTCTGTCTGTCTGTCTGTCTATATCTATATATTTATATGTGATAAAAAAAATATATCTATATATCTATTCTACAGTTAAAAAGAAAATATATCAGATATTTATAAAGTTACAAAATATTTCTACCACAAAAAATATAAAGGAGTACAACTCTAGTCAACATTTATAATAATAAGAAAGAAAATCAGCAGAAAATCAGCATATTAGAATGATTTCTGAAGGTTCATGTGACACTGAAATCATGCTGAAAATTCAGTTAGGAATAATTTAAGCTTTAAAATGTTTTAAAAAAAAACATTTTAAATTGTAATAACATTTTTACATTTACTGTATTATCTGATCAAATAAATGCAGACTTGGTGAATATACAGTAACAGGCTTTTTTTCGTGTATTTTTCTGCCTGCAAATCTTAAAAAACTTAAAAATTCAAGCCTTTTTAATTTTTTCTTTGAAAACTTTACCATTTTACAAATTATTTAAATGTTTTTTTTTTTTATTCAAATAAATTTACTACTAAATCTGCTTTCATTCGACTGAAATTGAGGAATTAAATTAGAATTTAAAAAGCATTATTTCAATTCTAAAAGGTGGCACAATCCTAATTTACTGTATTAATTTACATGGTAAAGTCAATCCAGAGCCAAATATTGTATCATCATTTTGTTTTTAGATTCATTTACCTATAAAAAACAAACTGTAGAATTTCAGTTTTCCTGTCAGTTAGGTGGCTTCTTGTCATCGAATTAGATGAATCCTGGCCAGATTAGCCTGCAATGATAAGCTTTCAGCATTAACTTCATAATATTTATGATAATTTCAGGCTTCCATAAGTGGTAAACTGTGGTTTGGAGCATTTGCGTTCAAGCTGTAGTCATGTTCATTATTAATCTTTTCACATTTTCCTTGTGCATAATTGCAGAATCGATACAGGTGCATTCTGATAAAGAGACAAAGAAAAAGGCATAAAAAGAGGTGCAGAATCACCCTCTTCTATTTGAGACCAGCCAGGACGTGGTGATTGCCTTTAAATGCCACAGTCAGGGAGAGATCTGCAGTCATTCAGGAGGTATTGATCAGCCTTCAGAGCTCTGAGAATTAATTCAACAGGAATAACAGGAGCCTTTATAAACCGACAGCATGCTGCAATCACCAGCCATCTCACTCAAAATAAATAAAGCACAAGTGAGCATACTGTATGATTTTAATTAGGCCAAAGCCATAAGCACATGCTTTTCTCCATTGCACTGGTGGAGAATGTGTATGCTTTGAAAATCTGCAAGAACTGAATGCAAGCATGTAAACACAGGCTGCCCAGTTCAAGGAGTCATAGATTACAGGGTGCAGAGTGCTTCATTTGAACATTCATGGGACATTGACATATAACCCAAGTGGATATGAAACATGTCATGTCCAATGAAAGTTATTTTGCATTACATTATCTGCTGCTGCCTGGTTTCTTTGACACGCTATGGTCTTTCTCTAAAAAAAAAAAAAATCTTTCACTGTAATTTTCCAAACAAAACTCAATGCTTCTAGTCGTATATGAGCACTCCATCTCGATGGATTATCGACCAATGGGATTTTCCCAGCAAGCAGCAGGACACGCACTGAGCCGAAAGGTGCATTAGAGGAATAAGCAAGTTATTTGGCATTATTTCTAAGCACCCTTGATGTGATAACGTCAATCATTAAATGCACCATCCAGTATCGATCACCAGTCAAAACCCACTCAAGGTGCAATGACTGCATTTGCCAACCTGGAAATAACACCTGTTTTTCAGGTTTATCTGACTGTCATCTGTCAGATATCTAGTTAAAAAGTATATTCAGAGCAGCTGCACTTTATTCCTCAAATGTTTAGTTCACAGTGCATAATTTTAAATGCATTTACACTGTTTGATTGGTGTCAAAATTAATTTTACTCAGAAACTGCTAGTAAATTTCACTATTAATTGCAAAGAAAAAGCAACACGATGAAATAAACATGAAAATTTTTAAATACAAAGACTGAAATAGTATTTTCTTGTAAAATATATTCCAATAATACAACTGCAAAAAAATATTATTTTACATACAGCTACAAATGCAATTTCTAAAACAAAAATTACTCTGCCAAGTAGTACATGCATAGGAATACAAATGTCAAAATTATAAAAAAAGTTAATAATTAAATTTACACATACATATACTTTTTTAAAATGCTAATTAGAATTATAATAAAATATTTAAAATATAATATATATTCTGCAAACAAAATATGCAAATTAGAAACAGACCGACAGACAGACAGACAGACAGACAGACAGACAGACAGACAGACAGATAGATAGATAGATAGATAGATAGATAGATAGATAGATAGATAGATAGATAGATAGATAGATAGATAGATAGATAGAATATTCATACAATAAATTAATAAATACTATTAAGGCTTGGTGGAAAAGCTGTTACTTTGCTGATTTTGCGTCACATTCTTCATAAGGAGCCATAGGTTTTGACTCTAGTTCCACTTCCTGTCTGTTACCATGGAGATGAGCATACATCAAATGCTCTTGAAGGTCACTTGAAGCTACAAGTGGGCAGAATGCGACAGATCAGAAGAGTGTTTTTCTGTTTTTTAACCACCATGACCAAGATCTCTTTTGAACCACAGTGACCCTCAGACATGACGAGAAATTTTCCGAACATCAGACTCCAAAGAAGAAATGTCAAACTTTCATCAGCATCAAAAGACGCACTTCTTGGTGAGTTGGTCTCCTTAAGTTTTCTATTTCTTTGAGGGCTATAGTGGGCTATTTTGTCACATTGACCTTGTAGGGGGTCTGCTGTGATGGCCACACCATGATGTCGTCTTTTAACTTCTGAGCACAAATAAATACAGAAAGGAATGTATGGCGAAGAGACCGAGCTCAGCTCACCCTATTCCTTCATACAAATAGAAGCCACATACTTATTCCTTCATTCTGATGCTTAGGCTATATACATGCATCCCTCACCTCACTAAATCATCTGCTGCCAACTCACCTTCATGCAAAAATGTAGATCAAAGGCAGTTTTCAAGTTTTCAGTTAAACAGTTTTCAAGGTGGTACGTCAAAGAAAAAAAATTAATGTCTTCCTGTGAGGGGATCATAGATCTTTTTAACAAGATTCTTGCTCTAACGAAGCTGATTCAGCTAAAAGCGGTTCAAATTTAGCTCTGATATGCTCCAAGGGCGGTTTTGAAAGTGGCCTCCATGACCGAATTTAATTGCGGCAGTAAAAAGTGTTATCGCTTTAATGTGATTGTACATGGGCAATTGGTCGTTTTATGAATCATTCCCCTGTGTAATTCGATTTGGAAATGTAATTGCGTAATTGCATGCTTGACATGCAGCCCAGATGTTTTTGTTCTCTGATACTGGGTAGCAATGCAGTGAAATATATAGGAAGATGTTAGTAAATGAGTTTTTGCTATAGATCTGCGATAGCCTGGCACAGAGAAGTGCTTTAATCTTCAAGGGTAATTTCAGCCTCAATATAGTCCACCAGAGTGAAGACGTCCTGAGGGGCGATTTGGCCTGGTTTAGGCTGAACATAGATTTTCTCACCTGACAAGGAACTCGGGATGTTCCATATTGCTGAGATAAGCAAATAGACAAATGAGGCTGTCCAGAGGAAGCCTGAGAAACTGTTGCACTGCATAAATGCAGCTATGGCTGTTGCTTCTGGAATAGTTTAAAACTGCTAAAATGAATTTTCAGGTTTTAAAGGGCTCCTATTATGCTCTTTTACAAAGCCTTGATTTTGGTTTGGGGGTGTACTAGAACATGCTCTCATGCTTAGTGGTTCTAAAAACGCATTCTTTTTCACATAATTTACATTATTACAATACCTTTCTCCTCAGCTTGGCACAAACGGCTCGATTAGTTCTGGGTTTGATGAAGGCCCGCCTTCCGAAAAACGAAATGTGATGTGATTGGTGAGCTGTCCCAGTGCATTGTGATTGGCGAACAGTTTAGACAGTGTTTCAGTACTGACCAGCCCCTTGCCAAAGCAGCAAATTCTGTCTACTCAGGTATAGTTAAGGATGGCGTCAATGTTACCATATCAATTTGAGCTGGATTCAGACCCTGAGAATATTGAGCAAGAGGATCGTGCAGAACCCTTGCATGCACAGATATTGCAAGACATATTAGAGTGGTAACATTATAGTTTTTTGGATAAATCACATTTTAGATATGATGTCAACAACTGCTTAAAAATAACTGCATTTACAGATAAGTGCATATGTATTATGTTTATTGTTCTTTAATTCTAAAATCATAACATTGCAGTGAAACTGTGGTAACACTTTATTTCGATAGTCCACTTTCTACTAACAGTAACTTTGCAACTACATGTCAACTAGCAATTAGTAGAGTATTAGAAGACTGTCTGCTTAATATCTTCTAACACTTTCTTTGTCAACTTATTGTCAACTTATACTAACCTTAAACCTACCCCTAACACTAACCCTAAACCTACCCTAACAGTCACATTTTTATTACCCTTAATTCTTCAAAATGGTCCTGAAAAAAAGTGATAATGTTTCTGGCTTTCAAACACTCACATTCTCTAAGACTGGAACTGTAATGTTGGGTCTCAAGCCAGAATTCCCTCCACACAAATCCAGACATGGTGGTTTCCTAGACAACATGAACAGATTCTTCCTCTATCCTAATGTCTGTACAAAGGAACGAACATTTAAGCAATTTTTGTCGGGATTCTGATGAAATACTTCTTCTCTGGCAGGTTGCTTTCAGTTTTTCATTAAACCACAGAGGAGTGCAGTGGGCTGAGACAGAAACATTAAATGCATGATCGGCACACACCAAAGTTAATGAGGAAGAGCACAGTCACCCTGAGGCGTTCCCCTGGGGAGGCAAAAAGAGAGCATGTGCTTGTCCACGCTTTACCATGAGCTCCATTCAAGGTCACTCCTGTTCTAATTTAGATCACTGATATTTCTCCAGCATTAAGAACAGTACCTTTAGGTCACCTTTAGTTTACATGCAGTGATAAATACTTGTAGTTTAGGTCTGTCCTAACTGTAAACCTGCTGTCCTGTGTATTACAGAGTCGATTTATGTAAAGCTAATAAATACATTTCGAACATAATTTTAAGATCATGCAACTGTCGGCTGCAAACCCACTGATTCACTTGGAGAAGTTTGGAGAAGTCTCAGGAGTCACAGCTCTCTGTGTGCTATTGATTTCTATAGTTCTACTAAGTCATTTTTACTGACTCTGGTATCTCCTGGTTGTTACTGGGCCGTATCGACTGTTATGGAGTGTTAAATCAAGCCTCAGTCCAATGCAAGAATCGAACCTAAACAGATATCATAATAACAATAAATCACACAGAAAACTCATGAAGTGTTAATAGAACTGCCAAACAATGTCAGTGATGTTCGGTCACAAATAAAACATAACATTGTTGGTGAAACTACCCTAACCAAGGGCCTTCTGTACTCCCAGCAGGTTACAGATGAATCTCAGAAAAAAAAGATATGAGATCATGTTTCAAAAAAAACTGAAACTGAACTTCACTAAATTATATTACCTTACATACAGAAATTGAAACTTACTTTTCGTGCCATTATTAAAAAGCATCATGATAATTTTAGAATCATACCATCTAATTAACCGAATTAACTGAACCATAGAAAGGCGACTCTGCAGATGTGATGAAAAGAAAACAAATACAGATAAAAAGGTATCAATAGACCTGTTGGAGTATTTGTTTTCAGTGATATATGTTCCCTTTGCTGACATCATGCTTTTATCACATTTACTTTTATCTCAAAGTGCCTTCCACTCTCGTCAGAAAGCATTACAGTTAATGAAATGTCGAAACGATACTTGTGGAGTTTTCTGTAACTTCATCTGAAGGTCACCTCTTGATTCTTGTTTGAGGAAGGATTTAAATGAACACTGTTATAATCACTGTAATTTCTTCCCTTCAAAACAAAATATGACAAGAAATATTTCTAATCCTAATCCATTTTTCTTCACTGTCTAATCCTCTTTATTGCTAAATGGCCCTGGCCCTGGTTATGTTCCCTTAGGCTACAAGTACTTTACATAATGTCAGAAAGTGTGCTTTACAACAGTTGAAGGTCTTTTGCCAGCAAGACCAAATCAGTAGATAAAATAGTCAACAATTAGTCATCGTTTGCTAGAGAAAAACATTTTAAAGTCCCACACATTCTCTAGTTCGTTTGTTTTTGCTAATCTGGTGATTTAAAGAATCTAAAAACCAATATACTGATCTGAAGGACCTATAATGTAACATCTAGACCTTTCCTGGTTTGCTGGTCTTTGATTTAAAGAATCTAGAAACCAATATACTCATCTGAAGGACTTGCTAGCCTAACCAACGGAAAGCCCAAAATCTGGCTAAAATCAGTCAACTGACCAGTCTGACCAGGCTTGGAGACCATCTTATACCAGAAAACCCAGGCCTTGGGTGGTTTAAGCAGGTTTTTTAACCTTTACGGAGCAGGAACATCTGAAGGACCTACTGTATAATGTAACATCTAGACCTTTCCTGGTTTTCATTTGTTTACTTTTAGAAATAGCACCCATTATTTCTTCTTGGAAGTCAATAAATAAGAAAAAAACAAGCATTTTTTTTCCAGCCAACCAATAGATTGGTTAGAAAACAATTTAAAAATGTCAGTGTGTTTTATGCATCTTCTAAATGGTCTGCAGAGTCCTGGTTGGAGTTAGAGTGTATGCATAATTTATGAACACTCTCAACTGAGGTATTTTGTTGTGCCCTTTTGTAAAAAAAAATTACAGTTCTTAAATTAAAAACAGACAAATAATTATGAAGGACAAAATCCAGAGGTCGAGAAAAAGGCTGAGAGATGAAGGGTGTGGTGGAAAACATATTCTCTGGAAACTCAGTCTTACATCAAAGTTGTTCCATCACATGGAAAGGTCAAAAGCTTCTGAGTGTAGTTGTGCAGAGAGCGCCCGAGTAAAGGAAACACAGGTTACGAATGAGCTGTTGACCTTTCTCTGCTTCCTCAAGGGAGCAGAAACCTGTGTTCAAACAGGAAGAACATGTCTAAAGACTTGTATGTGCACTGCAGGGGCAGCCAGAGGTCCTCAGTGACATCACGCTGAGTGTCCAAGAACTGGCATCAGAACGAGACTTATACTGGATCGGGCCAGCTCAAGTGCAGCTGTATTTCAAACATGAAATGTTTTGTATTACTAAACATGTTCAGCCAACATTTTTATATATATATATATACACACACACACAAAGAATGGGCGCTTTTTTAGGAAACAAGTGAGATATTCAAATCCAAGATGGGTCACATTAAATTACTCTTATGAAGGTTAAAAAACTGCATATTGAAAGAACAGACAGTCCTCCAGTGGGGCTAAAACCATCTCTTTACTTTGTAAGGTCAAATCAGTACAAAAGATCTCAGCAAATGGTCAAATCCTTACAGAACAGTTCTGTGGGGGATACAGAGATATTCATTTCATGTAGGATATAATCTACTGTACCTGTAGGGCGATGGACATTTACATGTTCCAGTGTGTTCAGAAGCATGACGGCCAATTAAAATTGATCTTGTCTGTAGTCACAATACAGTTAAGCATAGTATGACATCACCACAAAATTTGCGGTCGCTAAAGTCTCTTATGCTCACCAAGGCTACATTTATTTGATCAGCAATACAGTAAAAACTGTAGAATTGTGAAATATTATTACCATTTTAAATAACTGTTTTCTATTTGAATTTATTTTAAAATGTAATTTATTCCTGTGATAGCAAAGCTGAATTTTCAGCAGCCATTACTCCAGTCTTCAAAGTGTGATGTTTTTTTAGATTTCATTCTAATATACTTACAGTATTTAGTAATATATATATATATATATATATATATATATATATATATATATATATATATATAAAATCAGAGGCATTTCCTCCGAGGAGGCAAGGAATGCAGTGTCTCCTCAAAATATTGGATGAGGGAAAAAAAAATAGTACAAAAATAAAACAATGCCAATATTATGAAATAACATTAAAAAGTGTATAAATCACTTGTTTTTCTAAAGAAACACTGTCCAACAGTGACACCAACAGGTAAAGTTACAACGGGAGTCTGCGTCTCTCATGCCTCCCCTGAGCCCATTGAGTTTTAACAGATCCCCTAAAACATGCATTAACTTGATGAGATTCATACTTGGCTTTAATAAACAGAATATTGATTACATTGTTAATTGAAAAATATAATAGAATATTTTGTTGTTGTTGTTTACTGGTAGTGTAAATAATGTTTATTTAACCAAGAACATGAATTTACATTTGATTTTAACACCACTGCAAACCACTGATATATATATATATATATATTGTAACATTATAAATGTCTTTACTGTCACTCAATTTAACGCATCCTTGCTGAATAAAATTATTCTGACCCCAATAGTGTATTTACGAGGGGTGAGAACCAGAAGGGCGTAAGTGACATTTTGGGTGAAATGGTATATACAGTATATATCAAATGAAAGCTCTTGATGAGCTTCATAGAAACCAAAAGACTCACTGAAAATACTAAGACTGTTGGTGCCAAAAGGGCATAACTGCACTTACACCACTTTGGCATTGAGAAATGTATGGAGGGTAAAGCCTTTGGATAGCACTTGAGTCAGAATGACTGACACCAGTAAGCCTGGTAGGTCAACCATGAGAAGACAACAATTTGTAACTACTGAAGATGTATTGTTGAACTTATTTTGTGACAAAGAGCTGGATGATGATGAAGAAAATAAAAATGTCCAGCATTCAATGTCAACGAGGTGTAGCTAGCTAGCAGGTAATAACCTTACATTCTAATGGTATATCATATAGGTACTCAGTTACTGCTTAGCCACAAGAGAATGCAGAGAAGGGATTATTATTATTATTGTTAAGAATAATTAGTTATGCAATTCATTACTTCAGTTGATGGTATTTGCAATCATATTTTATATTACAAACCCTAGTAAAATAGTAATATACTGTATTGAAAATACATTTATTTCGCATCTATTAACATTTT
Source organism: Cyprinus carpio (assembly GCF_018340385.1). Taxonomy (NCBI): domain Eukaryota; kingdom Metazoa; phylum Chordata; class Actinopteri; order Cypriniformes; family Cyprinidae; genus Cyprinus; species Cyprinus carpio. The sequence continues at coordinate 18,579,330 of NC_056595.1, forward strand.
ATTTGCTTTATTTATTGTATGTTTACTGACATATCACTCTATACTTCTATAAATATAAAAATTATCATTAAACTTTATTTGAGAACTACTACTGCACAATTGACATTTCTTAATATTGAGCCTAAAATGTGTTTACATGTCACCATTGATGAGGATTGTATGATCTTTGAATAATATTGAAATGCAAGATATTTAAAGTGTACCTAAAGCAATAGTTCCACTTTTAACACAAACAAATATAGTTCAGCATATCTTTAGTTGGACTTCAGAAAAAGCTGCAATGTGGACTAGACCTTTTTCTGATCAGGTCTGTTTTTCTCTCCTTTGTCTATTTTGCAGCTAATTCTGGTCAAGAACAACACTTCTTTTTTGTAAGGAAAAGACTGTTTAACCCACAAGACATTAGCAGAAAATGTAAAAAATTATATCTAAAATTCTGAATTTCAGTCTGAATTTCTGAATTTCAAATTTATTGATAGCTATAGATGTTAAAGGAATAATTTATCCATAAAAAATTCAGTTTCTGTCATCTGGTGATGTTTTTATGGTATCCGTTTACAGCATGAATACTCAAGCATACATCACATTCATTCAAATTGGACAGGTAAACAATGACAGAATTTTCATTTTTAGATGAACTATCCCTTTAAGCAGCAGTCTGTTAATACAGATTTTGAATCCTAAAACATATTGCCATTGTGACTGATAGAGCATAAACCAAGGAGAACAGAAGCATGTGATCATTACCTGACTTTAAGACCCGTGAAAGGAAGTGAACACAGAGACAGTTTATTCATCAAATAAACACAGAGCTCATCTGAAATGACAGTGACAAACACAGATTTCACAGGCAGGCAGGCAATTCCACACACATACACAAATGCTTCTAATATCAGCCCAAATAATAGGGCTTCAGGGACCTTGTTATCCTGTGCTTTTCTTATCCACACCACATAAGCTGAGCATCATCACAATAATCAATTTTGCTTGTTGAAACTCTTAGCAGCTGTTGCACAATATACACTGTAATGGAGGAACAGGATAACGTGTTGTCAAATTATGCCAATCAGCTTGATGTTTTCTTGTTATTTGTATGTGCAATATGTACGTGTGAGACATCTAATACTACGCATAGCATAACTTCACAAAGGTATCACAGATTCTCTTCCTCTCTTATGAGGCAGAAGAATTCAAACAGGTGCACAGAAAAAGAAATAAGGAGGAAATTTGAAGCACAGATCATTTAAAACACATTCTCTCCTTTCATTCTCATTAACCAGCTCAGCCTGCCTCGTAAAAAGACAGAAATCTTTCAGAGAGCTTCAAGTCACACAGAATTTTGTCGTCTGCCAGCTTGTTCTGTACTTGACGTTTGTGTAACAGAGATGGAATTGCACCACTGAGACCAGACTGAAAGACTTTTGGTGGTAAAAGCTTTACTGCAGACTACAGTGACCTTCAGATACATTTTCCAGCAATGACTAAGGCTTGAGGCTGAGGATTTAAAAAAAGCCAAATGCTTCATTTGTGAACATTTCATAAAATAAATGTATGTAATAAATATAACACTGCATATATTATTTTATAATTCTTTATTGAAAATATATTAAATGTATTTATATAATAAAAAAAAAAACTTTTATTTACTTATTTTTGTGGGTTAATATAGTATGATCCTGTCACTATCTTCACAGATTTTGTAAGGTTCAGCCATACTAAAATCCAACATTAAATTAAAAGAACATAAAATAAACAATGCAAAATGAAAATGTTTTGGTTCATTAACTCTGGATATGTTCAAATCAGATGGTCCTAATCTGCCTTTTCACATGATCTAATTAAGAGTGCAAATCTCAAATACACTGCAGGACATAGAAGAAATCCTAGATAACCCACAGACAAACCCAAAACCATAACCTCACACAAATCAGCACACCCACATAACTCTCAGTAACGTTTACAAATGGGGTCTGCACTGCAACAGTGGTACAAATGGTAAAACAAAGATGATTATTCACAGTGACCCCTTATTTAACTATTTTATCTAATGTTCTTCTGCTAGGATAACACTACTGAAAGAGTTATTTTGTTCCTTAAAAAGCTCTACCATAAATACGTGCTGAATTGCATTATACTTCAATTTAATCCGCTTGTTACTGAATTATAGTGTTGACTCTAATCATCTTATCACTGATATTTTTTAATTGAATAAAGTACTGGATTTTGTGCTTATAGTGCTAAAGCTCCTATATGCATTAACTTAAGCCACATTTTTCTTCTAAAAAGTATTTTTCTTTATTTTTTTTCCAATAAAAATTGGGAATTAGAGGGAAAAAAAGGTACAAAACTGTCACTGGGTTGTACCCTATCAAAATGTACACTTTAGGTACTAATATATACCGCTGTCAAGGTATAATTTGTACAACTAAGGGTTAAAAAAGGTACAAAGATAGCTCAGTGACAGCTTGGTACCTATTTTCCGTGTCCTTAAGAAAATGAGCCATTGCTGACTGTACTATGGCGAGTAATGGAAGTTTTGACTGATATATATATATATATTTTTTTTTTTTTTTTTTTTTTTTTTACATCAGCCCAATGTCATGAAGGTGTCGACCTTCTGATACATTTAAATGGCACTCTGAGGTGCAGTTACATTGCCTATGCCCTTTAGGCCTGATTATGGAGGTAACTGGGGTGGGGGGTGGGGTTATGACTTGAATTAGGGGATTTTGGCCCCCCAGCCCCTCAAACACTGGTCAGGGCATTAGCTGTGTCTCTGATTGTGGTTTTATCTCCTGCTGCAGTTCTGTCTTTCAGTGTGTCAGTGTGGACTGGGAAACTGATAACCTGCAGATCAGATCTCAATGGACCTTCTAGTTTAGAAGAACCTTGTATGCAACACCACTCACCAATCCCCACCTTATACATGGACATGCATTTTAAATGTAACTTAAAGCACCTAGTTTTGATTTTACCAATACAAGTTAAGAAAATAATTGGAGAGGAAGGCAAAGAGCGGGTCAAACACACAGAGATCATTTTCAAGATATAAACCCCTCCTCCCTTGAAGCAGATTTGTGCAGCGGAGCTTTAATGGATCCTCTAAATGCTGAGCTCAGAGCATCTGGACAGTTTTAGGCAGCTCATTATTCAGAAATCAATAGCATAGAAGAGAGAAAAATCTACAGGTTTTATCAGCCAATCTTATATCTGCTTGTTTTCAGAAGAAGCTGAATTTCCAGTAAGAAAAAAAAACTGCTGAGGCATCACAAAGCATGAGATCATTTCCTGAAATTACTGTCCTCTTTTAAAAAATGAGCTTTTTAAAATGGAGCCTAACAGCGTGTGAGTAATGAGCACTTTGATTTCCATTTGTCGAAGAGGAAGTGGGTGCCGTATTTCTCTAATCAGCAGATGATTTTAATTTGTCACAGCTCTCCTTCCGTCTAATACTGTACTTCGTTGCCCTGCCTTAAAACGCTGTCATGCAAGAATAACCAGTGTAGAAGATTTAGTAACGGAGGTCTATAATACCTGGTGAAAACTATCTGCTTGCATTCCCATTCTCAATGGCACTTGCTTGGCTGGTGCACGGACCCCAAAAAAAGAGATGCAGCATCACTCGTTCATGGTAAATAAAAAGTGCACAATTTGAAATGGTGTCATCCATCTGTGGAGAAACAGCACTGTACATTGCTTGTGAGTTTGAGAGAAAAAAAGAAGACATAACAAGTGTGTATGCGAGTCAAATGCATCATAGTGTAAGCATTTTTGTCAGTGAAATGTCTCCTCTGGGACAAACACCCTGAAGAAGATACTGTACGTACAATTTATTGAAAACAGCTCACCGCATATTCTTTGCAACATATCAGCTTTGGATGTCTTGCTTGTTATTTGTGGTAGACTCCACTTCAAATTACACACAAACCTGAGTTTGAGTGACAGCACGGCTTCCTAAATGGGTAGACACAGATTTTCACAGACAGCTTGTCAGACAGAAGCATCCGCATTTATCTGCTTTAGGAGAGCCTGCAAGGGGACAATTTTTCTAAAGCGTAAAGGTTTAATCCTAAATATAATTCAACAATATTGTAGAAAGATTCAGCATTTTTAGGTAATATTAGCAACACACTGCTGACTCAGTGAATGACAGAGGACAGGCAATGCTTCATCAAAGATTCATCAGACGGATTCAAACCGGTAGCTTTTGAAAGGTTTTAAGGTTTTTAAAAAGGTTTTTTCTACTCACATTAGCGCTAATGTGAGTAGAAAAAACCTTTTTAAAAACCTTAAAACCTTTCAAAAGCTAATGTGAGTAGAAAAAACCTTTTTAAAAACCTTAAAACCTTTCAAAAGCTACTGGTTTGAATCCGTCTGATGAATCTTTCACTGAATTAACTCACTATCAGTCAGAGTGATTACTGAATCAACATGGCTCATTCTCTAAACGGCAAGTGTCATTATTTTTGGGATGCCTCGAAATGAATCACTAAAAAATCCTAATTGCTTGAACTGTAGGGATGTTACGAGCCAGTCGAAAATTGATTCAAATATGTGATGATTCAAACCGGTTGAGATGCCAAACAAATCGTGATAGAACTGGGGTAGGAGTTTATTTGAATTATCTCTGAGAGGGGAACTGACTATATTTAGAAAAGTTTACGTGGTATTTTCTTTTCATCTTGCCTCTGAACAATGCATATTAAAGTAGTGTTCATAAGCACAGCTCTGCCTCGTTTACGGCGATAACCAAGGAAACACTGTATCATTGCTGTTCATAAGCGCCACCTGCTGTCAGAGAGTGAAACTGCGTCTCATTTAGCTCGTCTGCTGTTTCGTTCAGATATGTTTTATTTAGTATAGTTTCACAAAATTGAAGTCAGACCATTCTGTTTTCGCTTCAAATTTCAAAATTGTCTAATATAGATTAAAAACTACTCATGTTGCATGTATGCTGCATCTTTGTTTGGATCATGATTAAAATCCAGTGGTTGCCTCTCATTTTAAATGGAAAGAGAGCAGACAAAGCCTTAGATTTTTTTTTTGTGTGTAAAATTTCAATTTAGTTTTGTTATATTTCAATTCCTCAAAGAAATGTGCATTAATAGCCTAATAAAATGACACCTTTTAATTTACTGTATAATGTCTTCAATCTCATTTTGTTAAAAAAGAATTGTGTGAAAAATGTTGAAATCAAAATTGTGAATCAAATCGAATCGTGAGTTGAGAGAATTCCCTATTGAACTGAAAAAATAGTAGATAAAACAGAATAATAATATTTAACAAAATGTAAATATTATTATATGTATAAATTAATATTTTTTTTAATTTATTTAGTGCATTTTTTAATGGACCAAATAAAAAAAAAAATCTGTGAAAACTGACGTTATGCAACAAACGCTGTCGACTGAGTTTAACCACTGAACCCGGAACATTCCTTGAAAGTAAATATCCAGTTTAATTCTGTTTAGTTCCACACAATCACACATGAGTCGCCAAAGTGGCAGGCAAGGCAGAGTAGGTGAGAGCTGATAGAGATAAATGGATGTTTTAATGGGTGCTGACATGACCACTGCACTGCCAGTAGCATTTCAGGAAAGGACAAACTACACACAGACACACATATACACAAACTCCCACTACCAGTGGGAAATTCATTTCACACACGTACAGGCGCTTCGCTGAGATCACACATTTGGGGAAAAATCAGGTGCTAGAATTATTCTGCAGAGCAAGTGTATTAATCTATTTGAAATTTGCCTGGATTCACACACAGGATTGTTTGTCCTCTTGCTTTCAGTTCACTACAGCAATCGTCAACCAACCTCACCGTTTGATTGTTTTCTGAGATACAGTGCAGCGGAGAAACAGTGCGCCCTACAGGTCATTGAAAGTACTGCATGCAGGTTTCCATACATCTGTCCAGTCCGGTTTCTCACCCTTTGGTTAGTGGACCAGCAGGCATTATAAATCAACTTTCTGCACACTATCACACCGAATGGAGGTCATATCCATCATATGAGATCCATGATGACCCTGAGCACTGGATTTCTGTTCTGGGAATAATCAGCTGTCCTATCTGACCTATTGTTCACCTGAGAGATTTCTGTACATTCCATTGTTTACCATCTACAGATGAGGATGCTCAGCCAGTGGCGGGGGGGGGGCGGGGGTAGCGAATGGATGCTCTATGATGCACAGCCAATGACTCCATCCGTTCCCATTTTTCATTCACACAGAATTTTACAGAGCCAGGAAGAGGAAGGATATATGTAGGCCTACACAGGGGAGCCCATGCAAATATTGCCACCGTGACTTGGAGAGTGTCACTGTAGTACTGCAGTGCTGATAACAACAGTTTCCACCAAAGAGAGATTAATAATTCTGCTGGAAAGCAAAGGAACATCGCAATGGGAGTTAGATGATTGGGATGAGACTCGGGTTTAGCAGGTATGCTGCATTCATGATAAGGCTTTCCATCTAAATCCGACAGTCCAAATCAGGGTCAGTGCGGCACAGTATTTGGACAGGAGATGAGTTTAGGTCTGTAAAATCTGGCTTACCACATGTTTTTTGGGGGTGAAGTCATCGGAGATGATACAGGTAGACTCATAATGAACAGAAAGAATGGATAGGTAGGATATTGAACATAAAAGGCAGTTTGGCTAGAATTGAGGCCTTCTGATCTGAAAGTCTGAAGCCAAGTCAGAGGACAAAGGGTGAGGAATATCCAAAAAGAGACAATTCATTTTGCTGCAGCTATTAATCGCTTATTAATTTCTGTATCTAGTTGTGATTTTTATACAGTAAAACTAAGCCTTAAACACCCATTGATTAAAAAAGTATGTTTATGTCCTCCTGGAAAGTTTGTATTTATGAGTTGGGATGACGTGATTATGATGTCAGGTGCGTTCATATCAATTTGGTTGGAAAAAGATGGTGCTTTACCATTTTGACAAAAAATTCAGCAAGATTTTTAAACTCTGCTTCAATTAATAAAGTGAAATAAATAATGTGAATTGAGTGTTTTTGCTTTTAATGTTTTTTTTTTTCCAATTTATGAAGGTGCTCTAAATGTAATCATTACTGTACGTATGTATTCTGTCATAATTGTACAGAATATTGTTTTTTGTACATTTCAACATAATTTCAACAAATTTACTATCAGTACAGATGCTGCAATTACCTGAATGCACCATTAACACAACTAGATTTTTAACATTGCTTTGCAGTTGCTATGATGTTCTGGGTGGTTGCTTGCTGGTCAGAGTTGATGGGTTATGAGGTTGTTTTGTTGCTTTTATTTTTTGGTTAGTGGAAATAAGGTATTTAGTAATTAACTGTGATGTGTGATGATGAATGTTTGTTTTTTTTTTCTGTATGCAGGATGTGCAAAAGACACAGTATGCAAACTAATCAGTTTTTTGCAAGTTTGCTTGTGTTACTTGCGTGAGAAACCAAAGACAGGCCATGGAAATGGACACATGGGTGAAAAATAATTGTCAAATATATCACAAATCATCTATAAAAACTTTCCAGTCACTCACACACAGATTTCCCCAAACAATTCACTGTTTTGTCTTTCAATATTTTCTTAAATTCACTACTGTTCAAAAGATGGGATCAGTAAGATATTTGAATAAAATGCTTTTATTCAGCATGGATGCAAGATAAAAACTGACATTAAAGTCTATTATAATTTTACAAAAGGTTTCTATTTTAAATAAATGAGGATCTATCTATAAACTTTTTATTCATCAGATTTTCCAGAAAAAAATTAAGCATCACAACTGTTTTTTTAACATTGATCATAATTTTATGAGCAGCAAATCAGCATATTAGAATGATTTCTGAAGGATCACGTGACACTGAAGACTGGAGTAATGATGCTGAAAATTCAGCTTTGCCAACACAGGAATAAACTACATTAGTAAGTGTTATTTTAAATTGTAATAATATTTTACATTATTACTGTTTTTACTGCATTTTTAATTTAAAAAATAAATAAAATTTAAATCTTACTGACCCCAAACTTTTGAACAGCAGTGTACATTTCCATTAAAATGCTCAAAACCACTCAAAAAGGTGTTTCTTTATATAAACCAAATCATAGTCATTTTTCATGTTATATAGAAAATCACATCAGGACACATTCTTACTTGTATGTCCTGTAAGCATATGGCCAGTGGGAATCTATAGGTTTTCTGCATTGATTTGAGGGATGATCTGTAGAGTTCTGTGGAATTGGTTTCAAAATAGTAAAATGAGATTACCACAATCTTATTTGTATCTGAAAACACAATCAAATGATAAAACAAATCAAATAAATGCACAATGGATGTTTATGTACCACAAACCTTTCTGTTTTAAAGTATACAGGCTATCATGGACATGGACTGGACACAGGCTATCATGCTATTTCATATCCTGCACTGATCCCATCAATAAATGTATGTGTACAGTACGTGCTTTGGAAAGAAAGTGTGCTAGAGTTGCACGCCATCACCAGAAAACTGCAGGCGGCTGTATAGATTTCAGATGGTGCTGGTAGTAATGCAATATCAACAGTATCTGTCCCTGCATACTTCTGTCTGTTATAATAGACAACATGTGAGGTTCTCCGGATCACTCTGTGCTATTATTATTCAGCCAATAAATATGACAAAAAGCAGATCAGAAATCAGAGCTTGTATGTTTTTCCACAAGAAATATGTTCATCATTTTGAGGTTTTTGTGTTTGAGGTGAAACACGCTGTAGACCATTTTTTGTTTGAGGTTAATAGTGTCCTTGTTCTTTGTGTGAGAGGAAGGGTGTTCTTGGCTGTCCTTGTAGAAGAAAGCAAGCAGGGAACAAGAAATAGCAGCTGGTGGGAATGGAGAGCAGGTATATTTAAAGCACGAGGGATCAGGCCGGAACAGCAGGAAAGTTACGAGTTATGGAAGCCACTTTATTGATCATCAAGGTAAAGATAGCGACTTACCAGGGTGTCATGAGCACTGCTCATTTATCCTGAGTAATAAATCACTGCCAGGCCTTCGTACGTGTACTGTTATCACTGTATGTGGTACCAGCTCATTTCCTTATTTTATTTATTTATTTATTAGTGTCTGCTAAAATGCATAAATCAAAATTAATTTTTTGGGTTTAATTATTTATATACATAACAGTTAGTTCTAATATTCAGTACACTTTGCTTTATTGTTAGATTCATTGTAACACTTTAAATTGTTTCGTTTGCTCTCCAGTGGATCCTCTGCAGTGAATCAGAATGAGAGTTCAAACAGCTGATAAAAACATCACAATAATCCACAAGTAATTGGCATGACTCCAGTCCATCAATTAATGTATTGTGAAGTGAAAACATTGCTTCCTCTATCCATAATATCATTCATGAAATTTCATGTCTGAATCAGGAGAGAAATATGCACTGATCAAGCAACAATTACAAGCAAAACTCAGTTCACAAAACAGTCCAAAAAGCTCCAAAAAGAAGCAATTAAGAGTGGTTTAAAGTTAAAACTCCTTAATGATGGATTTGTTTCTTACAAACACAGATTTTCCCTTCACAAAACATTAACTGATGGATTACTTATGGATTATTGTGGTTTTAATCAGCTGTTTGGACTCTCATTCTGACGGCACCCATTCACTGCAGATGATCCATTGGTGAGCAAGTGATGTAATGCTAAATTTCTTCAAATCTGTTATGATGAAGAAACAAACTCATCTACATCTTAATATTAATATAGTCATTATACCGCTTATTTTTATCTGCCATATCTATATTCATTATCCTTTTACTATTTTCTTTGTCAGCTTTTTGTTTTCTCTATTTAAAAATGATCTTTGCGGCTACATATTAACAGAGCCTCATATCTTTCTAAGCTTAAATAACAGCAGTCATGTGTGCATTGGGATTCTCTCGTCGTCCCTTTCTCATCTGTTAGAGCCTACAGGCTAAATAAAAATGCAAATGAAGACATATTGTGCATTAGCAGGGACAGAGAAGCTCACATAGCATTAGGGTAATAGTTTTTAGAGACAGATAACTGGATAAACATTTTATTGGTCTCTCTAAATACTTTAAAAAGATATACATTTACTAAAGCGCACCATCATCACAATCATCTCTTTAAAGTTGACCTCATACTGTGATTGAAAAAAAATGAGTTATTTGCTGCATGCTCACTAAGAGCTGGTCTATAGCTAGTCGTAAACTGACTTCCCGTATGAATCCTATTCAAGAGATGATAAATAAACAAAACAATGTACTCAAATCAGCCTGCAAAAGAGAGCCTCCAAAACTGGACTCTGGAAAAACAAACACTATAAATCATATCGTAAACTGACTTCCCGTAATAAGATAATATATAATTATAATATAATATAATATAATATAATATAATATAATATAATATAATATAATATAATATAATATAATATAATATAATATAATATAATAGCCTTTGGCTTGGGACACCACCTTGCAATCTAACAATATAATATAATATGCAACATCACATTGTGATTTATGTTGCAAAACTTTTAATTACAGATGACATGGCTACTTCTGAATGGCCATCAGTGGAGAAAAAGGATTTTTGCCCAACTAATGGCACATTATCCATACAATCACATCTATTGTGCCTTGCCATCGTTTGCAGTTTTTGATGAGAAGTTAATGGTGGATCCAATTTAGTTATTGTGTCTAAAGCAATCATGTACATACATTCTATCAAATAAATGACATCTGAATTCACTTACTCTGTTTCCAGAGTGTTTGCTTATGTCTACACTTATGTACATAAAGTATATACACTCATATATACTCAAATATATGCACACATATAAACACAAGTAAGTAAATATACATAAAAAGAGATAGACATTTGCTTCAAGTTGACAGTACCGAACAGGGCATGTAAGGAAAAAAATGAGATTTGAAGTCAAAAAGATCTGGATGACGCACAGGCTAAACCTGGAGGTGTTAAAAGAGGAATAGATCTAATATGTGTTTGATATACCTGAGGCGATGTATAACCTCAGGGTAGCACACGGTGTGAAGTGAAGGATGCATCAACGCAAATAACTCTTCAAATCTGAGCTGAGTCTGTGGCCTCGCTCTCCCAGGCCCAAAACTGTCTGTTACTGGTAATGCAAACAGCCAATACGGTTAAATCTTTCAGTTCTAAAATAAACAGGCATCAAAACACATCTCAAAATGTAGACACAGCATCACTCAGCCTGCCCTCATCATCAGGGTATACAGACATACCCACACAAAAACACATTAAATATTCATGCCCGTATTGGAAGATGACAAACTCACTTAATGGACGATACAGGGCAGTTTGAATTATTCATTGAGTATGCGTTAGAGTTCTTGTGCACATGAATACCTGCAGATAAATACTTTTTCTTCCTCTTTGTCTCTGGTTCTCTAAGTGGACTTGTTACCTGGAGCGGGAAACACACCCTGGGGTTTAAAGTTGGATGGTGCTCTTAACAAAGGTTTATCACAAAAAGTTAAGTTTCAATATGCAATATGAATGAAATTCAATGTAAGATTGAGAGTCAGAACACATGAAATTGCCTCCAACAAGCAGCACCTCACTATGGGAGCGTTATTCGGAGGTCTGGATCTGAGAGACCCTGAGAAGACCTCCAGAAAAACAGAAGGAGAGGGAAAAGCAAGGTTCTTCTGTATTCTATTCATGTCCGCAGACCAAACCCTAGGGAGCTGTGCAATCCCGTTGTCTAATGTAGCACATCAAATTCAAGTCAGTAATGCAAGCTAAGCAGAAAGCACTGATCCCACGAGTCTGCTCTTTTCCTTTTCAATGTCAATGAGGTAGATTTTAAAATGCAAGGGAAAAGAGACAAAAAATTATTTTCAGAAGCAAATATAATGAGTCTAGTAAGGCTTTCGCCTGTATAGCAGCACGAGGTTTGGACACAAGACAACAAAAGCTGCGTCCGATATTGCATTCTCTCTGAGTAGGTATTTCTAAAAAAGTATGTTCTATAGCATGAATGTGTGTAGTATGAATGTAATCTGGACGTACTAAATTCGTCATGTTGTCATTGTCATGTGTCTTACCAGCATGAATTGCATTGCTTCACTGCCAATCACAAATCCTCTCCTGTGGCCTCATGGGACAGTGTCCAATAGCTGTACTGTTTTATCAATTCTGTGAATCTGGATATACTATTCTTTTCACATACTGTTATTTTATTTTGCCTGCTATATAGAAGGGAAGTATGCAATTTCTGATTGCGATTCACCTGAAATATGTCTTAAAGGTATTGTTCATCAAAAAAACTAATAAATAAAAACCGTTATCATTTATTAACCCTTGTGTCGTTCCAAACCCATATGACTTTATTTCTTCTGTAGAACATAAGAGAAGATTTTTTATTTATTTTTTTGTCAGGTTTTTTTCCCATACAATGTAAGGCAGTTCCCAACATTCCTCAAAATATCTTCTTTTGCCTTCTGCAGAAGAAATAAAGTCAAGGAGAGTCAAATGAAATAGACAGTCAACATGAATTTTTTATTTTTGGTTGGCCTATTCCATATTTTTACAGGCATATTTTTAGGACAGTTCACGCAGCATCCTTTAACATGATAAAATAACAACATAAATTCAAACCAAACTCACTCTTATATCCATTGGATTATAATATAAGAAAACAAATATGATTTCTAGTATTAAAAACTGTGAGATTAATATTTTTGTCAATATATTAGGAGATATTTGAAGAAAATTAAGTACCTACAGCTTATACAGCTCCCAATCTGTCATGTTTTCTGGCGAAGCTGGACAGATACATCAGTGTATATCTCAACTTCATGTTGCTGGTAACCTGTCACTGCTGCCTGCAGGCAATAAACTCCATTATAAAGTAGCAGCAGTTTTAAGCATTCCATGATTCTTTAGGCCTCAATAGATCCCTTTCCTTTGATTCTCTCACAGGCTCTCAGACAAAATGGTTCTTTTAATAGACGGTTTTCATTCAGTAATGGTTTGGCCTTAAATGGAGCACTGTTTAGTTTCAATGAGATTTCAGTCCTCTAAAACATCCCTTTGACTTGTTACTTGCCACTATCGATTGTGGTATTTTCCCACGCAGGCCAGAGATGGTGAAACAGATCAACATTGGTGCTGAAAATATTTAATAATTATCATTAATTATTTTTCTATTTTCTAAACAAAAAATATATATTTATATAATATTAAATTTAAATATTTTTTTTCAATACCATTAACACTGTTACCATTACACTTTTTTTTATCATACAAAAATAATCAATGTGGTACCTTTATGTGCGCCTCAGTGTCCAATACAAAATTCAAGTCCCAAAGCAAACCAGTTTAAAGCCAGTGCATTAGTAGACAAGTATTATCTATGTGACATGTATTGATTACATATTAGGCTTTAGATTATTACACTAACTAAAATATTTTATTTCCCATGTCAGTCAGAATTATGTACTGTAGGACAGCAAGCGATAGCTGCTACATGTATATGGTTAATAATTGTGGATGCTAATTTATTAGCCTCTCGTCCCAACCCTAAACCAGAGGATAATCAGGACTGTGGCATACTAGAAAGGACAGGGCTGGCATCCTGATTTTTTTTCTTCATTTAGAGCAGTCACATTAAATTTGTGTCCTACTGATTTGCAGACACAATGGGGTCCCTATTAATATGCCACAGCTGGAGATCAGGGCCTTTACATGATTGAGCGATCTTTGAAAAGAGACAACATTTGACAGATCCAAGGCCACCACTGAGATAAGAAGCCAACGAGCTCTAGATCCATTATAGTTTCTCAGAAAAGCTGATAGATAACCCTGAAAATGTCATAACTGATTTAATTGGTTAAAGCGTGTTGGTGTATTTGTGTGTTTCTTTTCATAACCCAAGTTATGAACCCCTTGATGAGAAGCATTCGTTAAACAAAAGCATTGGTAATGCAACCTATCAGACAGCTGAGCTCAACACGGCCATGTGTAAATCTTGTCATTAAGCCAGACAGCATGTTCTGCCAAACTGATATATGCCATTAATCAAAATTTTATTAAGCAGATCATAAAGCCAAGCCCTGATACTAAAGAAAGCTTCATAAAAATGAATAACGAGCTCCTGATAGGTCAATTACCTCGTCTGTCCATTAGACAGCAATACAGCACAAAAGATGTGTTTAATTTTCAGATGTGCATCTCAACATTAGAAGATGTTCTTGGAATAATCAACTCTGTAAATACTGTTGCCAAAGTTTCCATTTGCATTGTCTGACTCTCTGTTGTGAAAGAGATAATAAGATTACATTTTTCTTAAATTCTTACATTTTCAACCTCAGCTCTGTAAATGAGGAAGCTAAACCAGCCTTTTATCCTTTGTTATAATGCTTTGGATAATTAAGCAGTTAAAAGCAAGAGTGAACGTTCTGATTAAATAACATTTGTTAACATATTAGATCATTTTTTACAGCATATATTTTAGGTGTAGCCTAATGTTAATTTATAAAAATATAAAGGTACTGTATATGTGAAAGTTAATAACAAACTAGATTAATAAATGCTGTAAAAGTATTGTTCATTGTTATTTCATCAGACCTAATAATTAACTATAATCTATTTTTTGCATTTTCTCTCAGAATTGAATCTCTGCTTCGACTGAAGAACCAGTAAGGGATGCAACAGTGCCTTCTAATGACGAAACCTTGCGATTACACTTGACTCTATGACAACCTGCACGAACATTCCTATTTTGACATGCTTTTAAATTAATATTAACCACTATACCGACAGACATCACATCACTATTTTTCACGGATAAGGGTTTATAGTGACCTGATGTTTTTTTGTTTTTTTTTAGTTGCGGTCCCTTACTAGATTTCTGCAAGAAGTGGAGCTTAAAAGAGATTCCAATAAGAATCGAACAATCGATTCCTAAGCATTGGGTATCAAAGTATGGAGTCGACTCATTATAGGTACTGCCGAATTGTAGCCAGGTAGTGATGAAGATTCGAAACAGATTCTATAATGATTCACTGTTTCGAAGCCCGTGAAAACCACTGAGGACATCTGCTGGTCAAAAGCGTGTAAATGCAATATAATGGAATATAAAGTTTGTTTGTGCTCATACTAATATTTGTACAGTATGATTACATATATAGTTTAATTTTATAAAGTATCATCTATTGAAAAAAACGCATTCGAGTGTTTTTGTCCAAATGACTGCCATTACTCGAACTCCACATTTAGATTTTGATCAGTTCGTTTTGGGAGTGAATTAATGATTGATATGCTTTGATGTCGTATGTTGGGAAAATTTTCATTGTCATTTTTTTTTTTTTTTTTTTTAAGGTCACTTTCAAATTTTAAAATTAGACCTTTTTATGTATTTTATGTACCTTAGACCCAGACTTCAAACTCAAATATGATAATCCATGATTTAAAAAAATAATTATTATTTTTATAGTTTTAACTGTAATAATATGAACAAGTCATGTAATAAACAGAAACCATTTCAATATTTATTTTGTGAAATTTTTACACAAATTAGGCTATGCTTGTCCCTCAATGGTGATGTAATTTGCATCACAACCAACTATTTTGCCTCCACACTGTCAACAACTTTGCATCTAATAACAACATGGTTATGTTTCAAAACAGAAATTTGTGCTTCTGAGATATCTAGTTTTCATATATAGTATGATCCTTTATCTATATACTGTATACACTAATTAAATGATATTTAAAACGATCTTGTCCTTCAAAACTTATTATTATTAACCTAAGATTTTGTTTAATAAAATCTTGATCATCTGCATTCATGAACACTGTGATAGTGATAACTATGCCCAGTCTGTCAGAAGGAGTGTGTCAACCTTCTGCAGTATCTAAAAAAAAAAATTAAAAAAAAAAAAAAATCACACCACTTGGCAAACCGTGAGGAGCTTTTAGCTTTCTTCCACAACCTGAGTGTAAGTTGTTTATCTTATGTAATTGTATTCTCATATAAATATATGTCAGCACATCTTAGTGTTTGCTCAGTTTGTCAGGCTGTGGACCATCAGGCTTAACTAAAACATGCCAAACAACAAAGGGTGCTGGAACTCCTTGCGGCTCTCTAGACCTCACATCCACATCCACCAATGATTACAAGCCTGGATGTGCAAATGAGCAACCTACTGTAGCTGAGGAACATCCAGACGTCCGTCAGAATGTTCCAGCAGCCCCTGCCAATGATCCCACAGCTCCTGTAGCCAAGACAAGATCCAGGACAGCCCCGTGTGGAATGAAAAACCACAGAATAACGCAACAAATTGCAGATATCTCCGCTCCGAGCAGGTGGATTAGAGATTTTTAAAAGATTTCTCACACTTCTGGTCAAAAGTTCGGAATAATTAATTTTTTGTAACGTTTTGAAAATAAGTCTATAATGCACATTAAGACTGCATTTATATAATCAAAAATACAGTAAAAACAGAAATATTGTGTAATGTTAGTTGTTGAATCCTTGATAAACTATTATTCAGAAGTTTGGGGTAAGATTTAAAAAAGTAGAAGAAGAAATTAATACTTTTATTCAGCAAAGATGCATAACATTGTTTGAAACTGGCAGTAAAGACATTTATAATGTTATGAAAAGATTTAAATTTCAAATAAATGCTGTTTATTGAACATTTTATTCATCAAAGAATCCTGAACGAAATGTGTCACAGTTTCCACAAAAATATTAGAGCACTTGAGCCATTTTCTAAAGTGGATCCTGAAAAAAAGGTGTGGGTGTGTCTCTACTGAACCATGCCCTTATGATGATAAAAAACATTAATAGTATTTATTAAAACATTATATTATACATTATAATGCTTAATATTTTTTGTGGAAACCATCATACAATTTTTTTTTCAGGATTCTTTGATGAATAAAAAGTTTTAATTAATAGAATTTAGTTGAAATAAATCTTTTGTAACATTATAATTGTCTTTACTGACACTTTTGATCAATTTATTGCATCCTTGCTGAATAAAAGTATTATTTTTATATGTAACTTCTTTCAAAAACATAAAAAAGTGTAATTATTTCAAACCTTCTCCTGGTAGAGTACAGTGTGTGTGTGTGTGTGTGTGTGTGTGTGTTTGTGTGTGTGTGTGTGTGTGTGTGTGTTTGTGTGTGTGTGTGTGTGTGTGTATTCATTATTTTTTCAATATTTATGATACTATGATCAAGGAACACCACGAAAAATATCACAAATGTTTAATATTGTGTTTTTATTTTCTATCTTATCTTTTTTTATTTAAATTGTAAGGTCAAGAAGCTAGGTTTGCTCATGCCAGTGAGGACGAGCTGCCAGACCAATGCATGAAAAAAATGATAACGCCTTTCTGCATCTTACAAAATGCATCCAAGAGGAAATCTTAAAGCACTCAACATCCCCAAAGTACTCTTGCATGTGCTCATTTACCCACTCAAACACACGTTCACGCCCATGTCCTTGACGGGGTCATTGCAGAATCTCTTTCTGAGCTGCAGTGCTAAATATGCAAGAGAAGACCAACACCTGAATGTTAATCAGCTCTGCCTGATTCTTCTCCTTCACACGGCTCACTACCGATGCCTTTGGACCTCCAGTACTATCTGTCTGAACATGATGGATGAAGCCAGACTGATGTGCTGTCACATGTCCATGCCACACCAAAGATAAATATGTTACATGTAGACCACTTTCTGACAGCTTCGGTTTATCGTTACAGCATTGTTTCAGGCATTTTATTGTTTGCTGCTTGTTTTTTCATCTGTCACACAATCTTTTTCTCAAAAATACAAGCTTGCATATTTGCTGTTAATACAGTTCAGCTTTCTTTATTGGTGTCTTTATAAACATATTCAGCCAATAATGGAACAAATAAAAATGCAGCTATCTCTTTCTTTGTGTTATTGTTGCTATTAGTTAGAAAGCAAAGGAACGCCCCTTGATTGTGGTGTTCTCCTATTTGAGTGTGAATTTGGGCATTAAAATATAATTTCATAAGCAAGTAAAGTTTACATGATTCATAAACCTATAGGGCATAATTCCAAACAGAAAGATAAAGGTTGCTTCCATTTATTTTCCTCACTAAATGTTGAAGTATGTGTTAATGGCTGTCCACTAGAGGGCAGTAGGTGAACGTCCGAAAAAAAATAGGAATTATGTTATTCTTTATTGAAATACGGATTCGTGTTATAAAATTAAGTTGTATAAAATTATAACATTTTATATATTATCCTTTATAATAGCATTACCATCAATGTGCTTTACAGGAGTAAATAAAATAAATTTTGTTTTAATCTTTATTTTAAGGTTTATTTTGTTTTGGGGGAACTCCTACTATCACTCAACTGGTTCTCATCTTCTTATTTTGCTCTTCTCATATTTATTTTTAGATCTCTCAATCTGATCTCAACCAGTTGCATGAAATCAAGTACTAAATGTCATTTAGGTCACTTAAGCTTTGTGAGCGTGTGTTTGTGTCTGTCTGTCTGTGTGTGTGTGTGTGTGTGTGTGTGAGAGAGAGAGAGAGAGAGAGAGAGAGTTTACAAAGAGCAGAAGTGGCTGTAAACTAGCTGGAAATTATGTAATTTATCAGTTTTCAGGGTCATGTTACCCGTTACTACAGAAAGGTTTGCTTCAGTTCCTGACCGTATCCATGGAGAGTCTCTTCACATCAAGTGTGTTTGGTTAGCAACACCAGTCTTTCAAAGTTTAAAATATTAACAAATCCTTCAGCCGGGACGTGTTTTGCTGTGGCAGCAGGTCTGTAAAAGAGCACCGAAAGCCTTTGTAAACATTTTTTGAGGCGCGTGTGCCTGTATATTCCCACAACACTTCCTTTACGTCTGGGTCTCTGGTCAAACACAGCGCGTTTCTCTGTCCAGCTCTCAGCTCTTTGCTAACAGGATTGCCGTTGTTTTTTCCCTCCCTGGAGCACCTGACTTGAAGGATAAATGTGTCTGTTGGTGACCTAGTAAAACTAACAGCAGGCCAGAAGGACCGTGCTCATTGTGTCAGAGTGGCAGAAAGGGGCCCACAGCTACCGTTCTCTACACACACACACACAAACTCATAAGACAGAGCAGTTCCAACATACACCGAGAGTGTTCTTCTTTGTCTTCAGCTGTAATAACCCCCATCTCTAGCTACTATGTTAACCCAGATAAAAAAAATTTGACACTTATATGTCATAAATATGTGAAATGAAACCACAATTATGGCGTGATCACTTTAACGAAATTGCACGGGCAAACTTTTTTTCATTGTCAGTAGTGTAGAGATGCATGAACCACCGCTTACGTATAATCACTATCAAGCCAAGCAAATTTCTGTTGGTTAGCCCACACCCTTAGTTACTGTTGCTACGTCTGACAAGCCATGGCGATATCATGCCACACATCATGTTCTCACTCAGTGAAAATACATCGCGAAGCAAAGAGGACTGACAACGTGCCGAAAGACAAAACAGAACAGGTTTCGGCATGAAAAAAAGTCTCAGCTTTCAAATTTGGTATTTTTTTAAGAAATGCAAATAATAAATATGTTTTGTGGCTCGATGTGTCGTGACAGATCACTGTAGTGCCTCGTCAAACCGCATGTGAACCGATCATCATGAAATAAACATGAATGAACATCAGAAGGTAGCCTATCTATTTGTTCATTTTGAACGAATCTTTAATATTACTCGGAGACCGTGCATGCACAACATCCTACTGGTTCGTTACAGGAAACAGAAATAATTTGTTCAGCTCCCAAGGAGTCTGGAGTCTTCAGGTCTGAGTCGTTCGTTCTTTTGTAACATGACATGACTGCAGTATTGAATACAAATTAGTTAATAATTCAAATCTTCCTTAGAAACACAGGCAGAGTTAGTTTTTTACCAGTTACATAATGCATTTCTGGTCTCAAATTGTAGCTTTTTATTTCTTACAATTTACTTTTGTGGATTTCTGTTTTGATGGTTCTTTAAAAACTGTGAATGTGGTAATAAAGAATAATACTTTCAACTTTATCCATATGATGGGAGGAAATCACTTTGATAAAGCAAAGATCAACATATGGTTAATAGGCTATGTAATGTTTGTGTTTGTTACTGAGCCTGGAAGCAGACACATGACATAAACGAACGACTCAGACCCAAAGACTCCAGAGGTGAACTAATCAGTTCTGTTTCCTGTAGCCTAGACTGCATAGGTTCAGCTTGGGGATGTTATGTGACAAAAGAACGAAATGACTCAGATCAGGAGGTGAGGTAAACAACAGACTGCAAAGCCTGAAGCCATGAATTAATCATTTCTGTTTCCCATAATTTGGCCTTGGTTGCATTATAGTTTTGTTTTTGTTTTGTTTTGTTTTGTTTTTCTTATTCTAAATGTGATCAACATTGCGTATATAGATGTGTTGGGGAATGTTACAATTTACATGTAACATTTTATTTATTTTCAGCTGAAATTAAAAGAATGTACGAAATGAATGGAAAAAAAGATTTGTTCATTTTGATGAATAAGATTCAAAGATTCGAGTCAGTAAACTTCTCATTACTTCTAATTTCTTACTGAAATGACTGGATTTTGACCACAAATTTTTGACAAGTAAAGGTGTGGTAACTTTCATTAAATTTTGGCAATAAATGTACAAAAAGTGGAGCCAAAACATTTCACCCCCTGGTGGCTGGCTGCAGTATAGGTCATAAACCCCCGCCCCCTCCATGTAAATGACTGGGACATAAGCCAAATTTAAAAATCAAATTACACTTCAAATAATTTTTTCCAAAGATAGTTTCCATCAATTAAGGTAGATATTACCATGCTGATTTATGTTCAAATTTTATTTTGCTAATAAGTTTGCTTTTAGTTAGTTATTTAATGCTGTAAAAATGGGGTGTGGTCATGATTGTGATTGAACTCGGGCTCCAAATGGCATCATCAGCAAGATGACATTGGCCAAATCTGGGATATTTTTGCTCCACTTTTCTATAGTGGAAAGAAGTAGAGATGTGTCGTCTTTTTATTTTATTTTTTTTTTACTGTCCATTTCCACAACACGTGTATCCCTATTAAAATGACTGGATTTTGTCTGTGAAAATTTGCAAAACATCTGTAAATATGATCGCATCATTACACTAAATAGATTAAAGCAATGCATCAGCATCAAAAGCACTAAATCAATCAAATCTAATTTTAACATACATTTTATCTTCCTTAGTTCCTAAATGAAATTTCTTGGACCACAATTTGGACTCTTTTGATAAATCCAAATAGATCCATAAACCGTTGTTGTGCACTTAAAAATTTAGTTGCATTACTTCAGCCTTAGATGTTAATATGCACCCCACTGGACGCAAAGACGCTGCTTTGATCGGGGAGGTATCATGCATGCATACTTTCCTCTGTTTTCCGCTTAGAAATCTGAAGCTGGAGTAAATTTTGCCATCATCATCAGGTTCATATCCCCCAGAAGTCACCAGAACACCCTCAACTGCCAGCAATTACAAGAACTCTGAACATGCACACACTCTCCCGACTAAAACTTATATCATTTAAAATTCTCCTTCTTCCACATATGTCAAATATTTAATCTGCTGAGAGAGTAGTTTTTGCACAAAGAACTCTGGTCTCAAGTTAATTTAGCCTTCCTCTTCCCCCGGGTGTGGCCCGCGGAGGCTTACTTCTCTTTTTCTCTGCTGCCTCGTAGTTTTGTGCGGGTGGAGGTGTTGGAGATGTAGCAGTGAGGGTTTTGGATGCTGTAGGAGGTTAATCTAATATCACATGAGCGAAATCTCAAAAGAAACGGTGTTATGTTTGCACCCCGCGGCACACAACACAAACAAGTACCAGACTATAACTCATGGTGCTCATCATTGTCAGTAGTGGAGCTGTAACATTCATCATCTGCATCATCATTGTCATCAAGGTTTTCCTCATCAGTTGACTCCCCCTGGCCAGAAGTCGAGGTTAACGTTTGAACCGCACATCAATGGTGGCCTCTTGTGGCTGACGGATCCATACAGCTTTCTCGTTCTTGGTGTGTGTTCTTTTTCTCAGGCAGCTTTTGCACCGTATCAAGCCCTTGAGAATCATATGGTGGAGTTGCTACTGTTTTAGAGTGTTTGCACGTGTGTCCTTGCGTTTGAGGTTCAAGACCTGACAGATGGTTCAGAACATCTAGGTTACAAACACTAAGTAGGAGAGAGATCTCTTGTAGAAGAAAACTGAAGGGGAGATATTGTAGGCACTCAAAAAAGATTAAAATCCCACCTTTTCGTTAAAAAAAGACTGTTTCTAGAATGTGCTTGTGCATGTAGTATGATTTATTTATTTATTTATTTTTAATGTGATTTGAGCTAATGTTATTGAAACAAAATCTTTACACACTTTTGGAGATTTTAGTCTTCCCCATTAAAGTAGAAGGAATTCAACTTGAATGGCTGTTGCTTACATGAAAAAGGCCGTAGGGCAGTTACTGATTCAATTCAGTTTGATTTGTATTTATGTATATTTTTAATTATATTGTCCATTTTGCTAATATATGAAAGACATTCTCTCTCTGTTAATGCTGAGGTGTTTCAGATGTTTTTAAATGGTTAACTCTTCGTTTTGAACTATTCATTGAAAAGCCAACTAACAGGAGTCATTTGCTTCATGAATTGGACTACACTGACTGTGCTGTACTGTACGTTTTTGATTCACTAAAAGAATAGGCTCATAAGGGTCAGTTGATCGTGAATCAGGCTACACTGATCACGCTGTATGTTTGACTCACTTAAACTATCTGACACATAAGTCTCACAAAATCAATGTTTCTACAAAGAGGTGACATCAAGGGGGGCACCAAAAGAACTGTCTTGTGATCTCTTACTACATTACATGACTGAAAAGCACAGTAGTATTACAGAGTTTTTTTTTTTTTTACTTAGTACTGTTTTTTTAACACTACTATTTAAAAGATGTGCTCTACACATCTCAGGCCACTTACGTGTTCATATTTTAAATATTTTAGCTAATCTGATTGTGCTTCTCAGCCATCAATAACACTACATGGCTTAACATATTTTACCATGCTAAAACACAAGTCAGTGCAGAAAATGCCAAACATTCTACAGATTCCATTTGTGCCACAATTAACACCTGATGCCATCACAATATGTTTCTGTAAGGGATGGTGCAATTTGCAAATGACTGTTGTAAACAGTAGACATGTATATTCCTTTATGCTGAGCAGATATAAAACAACAGTGTCTCAAGAAAGACCCCCATGTTAAACAGAAGGATGTACACATGGCCCATGTTGATTGGTTAAATCCTCATCTCCCACGAGACACCGTTGCCAACCTTCTCCTATTCTTGCTTTGAATTCTCCTGATATACAGCTGGCCTGTTAAAACAATTCCCTAGCTGCCTTCAATTTGAAGTACAACACAACGTGACAGAATCCTTAGCGGCATATTGGAGTTTCCGACTCAGTGATGCAAACCATGACAGCTCTTCTCAGATGATAAGGCAAGGTTTATTTAATTAGGACACATAACTGTTAGCTTATGACATGGATACGTACACAAAATATTGACACATTTAAAACTCACAAGTGCTTTAAGGATAAATTAAACAAACAAAAAAAGCAAGAAAGAAAAATCATGAACAATTGCTTCTGAATGCTACATACAGAGGGCTTACAAGACAGAATGTACAACATAGAAAGACAAACAGGGTAATGGTGGAAAAATGAGAATTCGGAAATCAAATATAAACCCCTGTCTCTATATTAAAATCCTCCGGATATTTTGCTACATTTTAATAGTTATGTGATATATGAGAGAAGATATGGCAGCAAAGTCATTAAAAAGAAAGAAAGCAAAGAAATCGGGGCAGAAAATCGATTTCTTTTTCCTCAAAGGAAAGTTGTATTGTAAAATGAATGCATTAGAGTAGCTGCTGAAGGAAAAAAAAAAAAAAAAAAAAAAACATTTTGATAATCTTTTCCATTTGATGTGATGGGGCTTGGGGTTTATTTCAGAATATACATGAAAATGAGGCATTTATATTGAACACAATATGAAAATCGCACCAAAACTCTTGCGAAATGAAGTTGTATAGCTGGAGATGAAAGAATGTGCTCATGCAAAATGTAAATAACATGGTTACAAACCAAACCAGTGCAACCATGGAGACAGTATTTGCAATTTTACTCTTAACATATCACCGGAACACCACCATCCAGATGGAAGAAGGGAAAACCCCTTGTGTTGCAGTTTAAATCTCACTTCCATATTTATGAAACAGAACGTGAGCTGATGAACGTGAGGCCCATCCTCTTTCTATCTGTATGATGAAAATGAATGAATGAGGAATGAACTTACAGAGGAGGTTTTTTTTTTACAAAGAGTTTTTCATTTTTGCAGAAGTACAAGCAACGCAACTCTGAAAGTGAGTGGTTTAGCTGATAAGAGCTGATCCTGTTTTTACATTCAGAATTCTTTTTTTTTTTTTGCAAAGACATAAAAGATCATTTATATATATTAAAAAAAAGATAATTATTTTACATTTAATTTAATATTGACACTGGACTTAAACCCAGTTTCACCTACTGTACTTTCCCTGCCCACTCTCACACCGTGTCCTAACCAGACATGACTTTTCCAGCATCGTTTAATTTGTCTCTCCACAGAGAAAAGGAAAATTCTGTGTAATGACAGATCCAATCAGAACCTATTTCATGTTTTTTAATGTTAAAACAATTATTAAGACATTCATAGGCTGAGTTCCCTAAAAAGTGAAACACTGCAGCTCTGTGGTGTTTTCAAAACATTGATTTGTTTGTTTGAACATCTCGATCCGCCCAACAACAGCAACATTGGTTCAGCCAATGGGGTGTGTTTGGGGGCTGGGCTATCGATTTGCCTCCAGGCGGAGCTTTTGGGAAACCTGTTTAAAAACAATAAATTCAGACTAGTTAATGACACACTTTAGCTTTAATGTGCAGCTATAAGAAGTGGGATTTTGCTTCATCATGGTTAGGACACAGTTTTTAAGGGCATTCACACAGAATGCATTTTTGCATTGCACTGTGCTATTTAAAAAAAAAATGTTTTTCTATGTAAACACACGCGAGATGGATAGATTTGACCATTGTATTTGTATCTCAAACATTATATGACATTGTAAAAAAAAAGTTATATAATTTGTGTATTGTCATTCCACTTCCCTGTGGATAAAAGCATCTGCTAAATAATTAAATGTAAATGAAATTACAAAAATGCATTCTGTCTGAATGAAAATTATTTTTTATGTATACACACCGCTACATAAGTAACTTATGACTCATACACACATCCTACTACTAGACTGCGCACACATTTCCTGCATCCTTCACCTTCCACTTTCTTAGTCTCTTTTTTTTTTTTTTTCAAATGTCAAATTAAATTTCCCCGCCAAACAATCATTGGTCAATTACACGTGATGTTGAAGAGGCACTGCATCTTAAAAGGTGCAGAGGAATTTGACGCAAACTGAATTTTAAAATTGCTTATGAATAAATCACAGATTGGTGCTATTTATTACAATACACAAGGCCTCTTAGACTCAAGCAGGTGCATATAGAGTCTGATTGTAATAGACTTCTCAGCTTCTCCTAACCAGAGGTAAAGTGAGATTTAAGGAATGGATGGAAAAGTTCTGCTCCAGCGGTGGCAGTTATATGTGGTTCATCCACAAGCAGCTTCATATGGTGCAGCAACAGGGAGAAGCTCAGCTCCACACCCTGTTGTCTTAGATCTTTAGCAGCTAAAGTAAAATGATCTTACAGTGTGAGTCCTCAAAACTCGCTTTAACATATTCTGATACAGTCCTGCACCACCCGATAAAGGGTGCAGCAATATAGTACACTATTAGATAGCAAATGTTTAATCTGTACCGCTACAAACTCGAGAGAATTGTGTTGATAGATTAGATAAAGCGATCCTGATTTGGATTCTTAGTTAGAGTATTGACTTGAATGAAAATGAGACTGTGAGGGAAAGAAGTACAGTTTGTTTATGCCGTACTCTTGTATATCAAGGACTGTTTAGCCAACAAAATACTGAAATATGTCTTTCCACAGATTCTTGGTGGATAAAAAAATTAAGTAAATTAGACATATATACTTTCATCCTTCACAGCCTCTTTTTTTGTTCACGCCACATTAAATAAGTCATCCACTTTGACTGAAGTCTGTAGACACTGTATCAGGGTTGTGCGCAATTTGAAACTGAATTGAGAATGTTTTTAAATTTAATTTCTGAATTTTAATTTATTTTTTAATAAAAAGGATTTTGCTGGAACAATATAGCAAATTCCAAGTCAAATTTCAATTCAATGTCCTCTAGGACGTGGCTTATTCAACTCAAATTCACACCTGGGAACTGAAATGGTGCCAATTCCAATGTCAACTTTTGCACAACCTTGTGGTCTATATAAATTATTAAGTTTTTGCAAGATTTCAGCACATGGCTCATATATTACAGACATTCAAAATAAAATTTACTAAAGACAGAAGATATTGAAATATTGTTAGCCAGATCAGTTTGGTCTCAGTGGGCTTTTGCCCTGACAGGGAGATGCAGAGCGCTAAATCTATATCAATGACTTTAATGAACATCTGAGGGGAAAAAAGACATTAGGACAAGCTGGTGTCTCATTATCTTCCTTTGAATGAGAAATCTACTCTCCCAGTGGAATTTAACATGGAAGTTGTGGGGTAACACTAGATGAGACTCTCTCTAGGGCGGAAGTTACAGCAGACGGATTGGATTTCTTTGGTTGTGGGTGCATCCAAAAATCTACAGCTCACAAGATGTCTGTAATCTACCGTGCTAGAAAGATAACATCGGGAGCAGTGAGGAGGGATAAGTGATACACCTGGGCCGTGTATTATATAGTCCGTTATGTACAAAGTCTCTTCAAAGCCCTGCTGGCCTGCATGCCTATCATGCCAGCCTGAATGAACTTCTGTTCCCAGCTACCACCTGCCTGTTTCATCTACAGACGTGCACACACACCTGGCTGGGCTGGACAGAAGTGGTGGGCTGCCCGCGTTCTCCACCAGAACACAGTCAAGTCCAGCTCTCAACACTATCTATTTATAGATATACACACACTCACACTATGTGTACACGGACAATATATGTACACAATACCCTTGAAATTACTATCAAAATTATTTACAAAAAAAAAAAAAAAAAAAAATGCATGTGTGTTACAATATACAATGGGAAACCAAACTTCCAGTCTTTACATTCAAGAAGGGTGATCTGGGTCAGTCAGCTCCATGACCCAATTATATCATGGTAGCTGCTTTGGTTTGGTTGTTGCCACATTCTTTGTGCTTACCAAACAGTAAGACACAGAGCAAATCAAAGAGGAACTTTTTAATGAGGAATGCTCAACATCTGTTGATTTGAAGGGTGATCTCAAGAGGTCCATCCAATGGAGTAAACATCAGAAATAAACAAAAACTAAAAACATCCCAAATCAACACATAAGGGGTGGGTGGTCGAGTTCAAAATGCCATCATGCAATAAAAAAGTAGCTAAAAGAGTCTCCTTCTCCACACATGCAGATAGTGGAGAAGTTATTTACATTCACGCCGGCAAACGTTCTTGTTTTTCTCTCTCTTTTTTTTTTTTTTTGATTCATGCTACAAAATGCCAAAAAAACCTGATATCAATATGTCAAAAAAAGCACAATCTTAAGTTTAAAAATCTCTTTGTACTTGTTTTGTACATAAGAAACAAACTTTAAAGATAAAATGTTCATATGAAGTATGCGAGCAAGTGTTTGTGTGTGCACGTGTTTTGTGTGTCGATCTCTGTGCGAGTGCAGCTGTATATGGCAGTGACGAGCATCATAGTCAAAGTGTGCGAGCGTTCCTGTGAGTCCTCATTCTGTATTATTGTTTTTTTTTTTTTTTTTTTTTTTAACTCCAGTTTTTTTTTTTTTTTTTTTTTGCCACAGCTCCTGTGGCTGGAGGGGCGTCGAATCAGCGGCAGCCTTTGAAGGACACTGGTGCTGGGCTTAGCGGGGCAGTGTGGCGCTGAAAGATGCTTTGATAAGCTGAAGAGGAGAGACAGGCAGAGAAAGTGAGATAGTTTGGTGAAGAGACCCATAGAGCCGTCACTTCTGAGCAAAAAAGGCTCCGATGGTCATTCCTGCCAAGCCGAGCATTGCCAATCCAAGTACTTTTGTTAGGTACGAAAATGGGTGGAACACAGAGTCTCTCTGCTGACTGTACAACTCCACGAAGGCTTCCTGAAAGAAAAAGAGAGGAAAAGAAAGCAAAACATTAGGAACATGTAAAGAGGTGAAATTATTACAAAAATAGTCATTTAGAAGTAACATTCTCCATTGTTCCACTCTAATGGGGGGAAAAACAGACAATAAATGGAACAACTAGACTCAAAAGTTTGGGAACATAACTGCACAAAAAAAAGAAAACTGCACAGTAGAAGTGCATTATGGTAATCTGGGACACTGCTGTACTGCAATTTACTTTGATCAGGTTAGCCAAGGTAAGCTTCATGTAATCCAAAATTACCATAATTGCCCCACATTTACCATATTCTAAGCAACAATATTCAAACAGGAAGTTCCAAAGGTTTACCCAAAATAAACTTGATATTATAAGATAATGTACAGCTAGCTGACTAGCCAAAACTATACTGATAAAAGCAAATATTGTCAAAGCTGTGAGGATGGGAGACATATTGAAATGTAAAAATTGTTACGAAATAAAAATTGAAATAAAAATTGTGTGACTGAATTGGAATATGGAAGCTTCAAATATGTAGTGATAAAGTCAAATTCAGATTTTAAGTTAAAGTTTTTGAAAGATGCTTTTTAAAAGATGATCTTTGATGTTTTATGCTCATATATTTTAAACTGTAATTTGTTCCTGTGATGACAAATATATACAGTATGCCAAGAGTAAAATATTAAAATACTGAAAATATACAGTATATTCCTAACAATATATACAGTACATAGTTTATGCATAGGTATGTATTCAAGTAAAATTACTGGATAATCATTGGATTATCAGTTACCAAATAAATCATTAGTTGCAGCGCTAAAATCTGGCAAAAAAACAAAGCAGCAACAGATCTTAAGCAAACAACATTGTCACACATTTAGTGTCTGATAGAAGGTCTATAATGTGAAACATGTCTAATTGCATTGTATAGGGAAATTATGTGTTTTGGCATGGGGATCTGAGATAAGCACATCGACACCGTCCAGCCCAGAGAGAGAAACACATCGAATGATAGAGAGAAAGAGGGGGCAGGCACAAAGAAGACAGCTCAAATCCGTAACATTGAGCCCGGTTCCCTGTGAGCCCACTCACAGAGGACTAGACGGAGGAAATAGGGAAATAAAGGAAGAAGAGCGTATAAGACAGGGTCTCTGTGCCAGGGCTTCCACTGTCTCATCACTCCTACGCACAACTGCGTCTGCCGTTTCCTTCTCCAACCAGACTCACTGCAGACTAACTAACACGTCTTTCACGCATCTGTATAGCTGAAATCCTACACTCAAACATAAATACTTATCTGCATTTGGCACAAGGAAATGACATAGTTCATCCCCCTCCTGTTTACAGGGCCATTTAAAAGGAAATAATTAGGTTCTTTCCCCAAGAGCAGACAGTGTAAATGAATATTGTACAGATAAAATGAGGGACAGCCCCTTTCAAAATAATCTTCCAGAAGAATTCACAGCCGTAGGTCACGAAAGCGACAAAACATTGCTGATGTAATCAAATGATACCATCGATTTCTCTCGATCTTCAGGCTGTTGGCAAAGCTACGAGAGGTACTGCCCCCCTGTGTACACAAGTAGGTGTTTGTGAATGTGTGTTTGCATTTACATGCACTTAGGTGTGAGTGTGTCTCGGTTGGTGTTTCTGGGTTTAATCACAAGACCCCCAGCAGTATCCACCCATGCACTCCTGTTTGAAGCCCTCTGATTGGGATTGCGAGGAATGTGAGGGAGAAAATGTATGCTGAAACTATGTTTGGGAATCGAGAACTGGTTTCTTTTTAAAAACAAATACCAAAATCACCTGTCAGGAGTTAATAATAAAAATAGCTAAAACACTAATAGTGTTCACGTCACTGCTGTTCACTGAATCTGCTGAATCCACATTACGAAACAAAGTGCTCTCTGATTTCCAAATTAATGACTCTTATGAGCCGGTTCATTTTAGTGAATCAAACACATGTAGCTCAACCAGTGTAGTCTGATTCACTAACAAATGACTCTTATGAGCCAGTTTGAGCTGGTTTGTTTTGGTGAATCAAACAGCTATAACTAAACCAGTACTGCCTGATTCCCTAAGAAATGTCTCCTATGAGCTGGTTCGTTTGGCGAATCAAACACATGCCAGCCAGTCTAGTTTGATTTGGAAACAAATGATTATTATGTGGTGGTACATTTTTGTTAATCAAACACAAATAGCTCGACCAGTGTAGACTAATTCCCAATCTCTCCTGTGAGGCAGTTCATTTAATTGATTCAAACACATACTGTATAGCTTGACCAGTGTATTTTGATGAATACCGAATGTTGGTTAGTTTAAGTTAATCATACATTATTATTAACCCGGTGGAGCAGTTACTGAATAATCTGACTGATTTACGGAACTAAAAATTAACCAAGAATATTTTTGTGTTTGTAGAGGTTTGTGAGACCTGAATCACTGTAGTTACTTGTAATAAATATGTATAAATGAAAAGTTACCATATTTTTCATTTAATATTTTTATATAATTCACAGTTAAATAATTCTGTGTCTTATTACATATCTGGTCCATTAGCGTCTTAAATAACAGATTGTTGAGCGCAATATATGCAATAAAAAAATTGGATGACTATTTTCAAATATTTCCTCAAAAACTCTGAAAAAAAAATAATAATAATAAAAAAAAAAATCATGGAACTGTTAAGGAACCAGAATCATTCATAGGAATCAGACCAGAATCTTTAAATTTCTTTCGATTCCCATCCAGCTAAAATTGTGTGTATCTTTTCTCATTCTTCATCTCCAGATCCCCATGCAGCATGTAGTTTCCTACTCAATAAGTAAAGCGGTGGTTTTATTGTGGTGGACAGCGTCGAGT
The DNA here is from genome assembly GCF_018340385.1 of Cyprinus carpio. NCBI lineage: Eukaryota > Metazoa > Chordata > Actinopteri > Cypriniformes > Cyprinidae > Cyprinus > Cyprinus carpio. The sequence goes on from NC_056595.1 coordinate 18,610,525, forward strand.
GATCATCCTGCAGGCGCTGCTTGGGCCCGGGCTGACCCAGCGAGGGGGCCGCCCTATACGCCCAACTGTTTGAATTACATTATTCTGTGCTTCACTGGCAAGAGAAGTTCAGTCGAAAAGAGCGAGAGAAAAAGTAGTGCAACACGCCCTTTGTGAATTTCCAGCACATGCTGGGACACAGAGCATTTGAATCCAAGAACATCAGATAAAACTGGCCGCGACTTGACAGGTGTACATGGATAGAGAAAGACATGGTGGGCAGCTTTCTGAGGCTTTTAAAATTAAAATATGCTGATGCAACATAAAGCAGTTAACTGTGTAAAATTCCATTAATCGTCATTTGTTAATTGTCATTTGTTCAAGTGCCATTTTTTAAATTTTGGGTTTTACCAAAGAGACTAAAACATGAGCAGCAAATCAGCATATAAGAATGATTTCTGAACCATTTGACTCTGAAGACTGGAGTAATGATGCTGAAAATTCAGCTTTGCCATCACAGGAAGAAATGACATTTGAAAATATATTAAAATAGATCTTTTAAACAGTAATAATATTTCACAATATTACTGTTTTTACTGTATTTTTATATCAAATAAATAAATGATAAATGCAGTCTTAGTGAGCATAAGAGACTTCTTTCATGAATAATGCAAAATCTTTTTTGTTCAAAAATCATTTATACATTTGCACAACCCTAGTACAACATAATGCAAGTTGCAGCCAAAAAACACAATGTGAAGACACTGGGAAGAGAAAGGTGGAATCAAACTTAGGTTTGGACCAAACAATCAAACTTGATGCCATCTGCTCCAACAAGGGAGGTACAGAGCTGCAGGTGTGCACATCCTCCAGCAACAAGCAATCTGAGCAAATCATGAATAGCATTCCAAAAATTATCAACCTGCAATGATCTGATAGATAGAGGAGAAACAAGTCTTTATTCCCTTGCTGCACAGAGGTCACACTTAATTCTTCTTTACACCATGTAGCGAGTTAAGTATATTTAACCATAACACAAAAGCCAGGCTTGCCATTTGTTTGCACCAATAACAACGAGCCTTATTATCAGGGGAAAAGCTCCTTGCTATCTCTTAAGACATTTCCACAGCTTTCTCTCTTTCTCTCTCTCTATTTATCTGTCTATCTTATCCGCCTCTCTCTCTTTTGGTTTGTCTGTCTGCGCAGGCTTTAAGAGCACCTGGCACAGAGCAACGAAGAGGGAAAGGAAAGGAGGGAGAGAGAGGGGGTGACAGATATGACTACTGTAAAAGAGGGCTGTAACAATAGCACAAAATGAGCTCACAATACATCCTAATAAGAGCCACAGGAATTAGTGCCAGCGGAGATGTCAAACCCGAGAGGCTTGCTTGGGACGAGATGTCATCACAGGCATGTCTGACTGCTGCCGATGTGATGAGGGCATAAACGAGAGCCCTGGCTGCCCCATCAGTGGCAGAGGTGACAGGACCAAGTTGGGAGGTGTTGACGGCCACGTGTCCACATCCCTGTTTGCTCTGTTTTTTTCTCCCGCATTGGTAAACATCCTCATTAGTGGAGCTTCCGCCCTGTGTTTGAACAGACTCTTGTCTGTTTGCCCAAGGCCTTTGTTAATGGCCTCCAAAAGCGGCCCTGTACACACACAGGTACTGGCAGATGCAAACAGATGCGATTATCGCTGTTGTATGCTAACTTTGTAATCATACAATCAAAGAGCAGAAAATGTGTAAACGATGTCCAACTAATCACATATGTGAAATACAGTATTCGCTCTAAGCCCGCCTCTTCCTCCATCTCTATTTCTGTCCTTCTTGTGGACTGTTGGTCAGACGCAAGAGTGTCTTGGAACTCTGTCTAAACCAAAGCACCTTAGTGGCCCCTAATGTCCTCGGAAAGGCACAAAGCGGTGGGTGCCAACGGTCTAACAGAACACTACAAGACTTCCTGTGGTGGAGGAGGTTTGGAGTAGCATGTTGCAATTTTAGAATGGAAATGAAAGTCGGTTAATGAGATCAAAAATGAAAAGCGTGGCCAAACAGAGGTCTGGCAGAACGCATGAATGGAGCATTGGTTTACAAGCGGGCAGCGTTTACGGCCTTGTAAGGCAAGCGGCAGTTGCTCAGGACTAAGTTCTGCGTCAAGTGCACTGGTGTCATCACATCCTCAGATTGAGCATGAGGCCAAGAGATGAGCTAATGCAGAAACAGCTGACCCTCTTCACCTTAAGGAAGGAAGAGATAGAGTTGCATTACCTCTTTTAAGAAAGCATGCATGTACAGAAAGAGTTCCTCTGCCAATTGTCTTGTCGCTAAGGAACTTTGAAATGAATTCTGTGATCAGAATAAATGTCTGATCTCATGAATTTTGAAATAGAGCCGCTTCAGTCAGCTAAGATGTTCATACTGTACATCATTCAATGACACAAGTGTCTGTGGCTGTCACACTGGCAATGCCATAAACCACAGGACAACTGGAGATCACAAGAGGGACACCTACAGGAAGTTTTCATGGACAGCAGAATGACAACTGAAATTACATATATGTGCTTTGTATTCAAGTCATAAATCACACAGAATTGTATAATTAACCAATATAACTTTTATATGTAAAGTGAAATTATTTAGTATTTATTTGATTTGACACTTATTTTATTTTTGTGGTTTTTAGTTTTGACAAAAATACATATATTTTACTACCATTCTTTTTGTAAGAAATCTCTTATGCTTACCAAGGCAAAATATTTTGATACAAAATACAGCAAAAACAGTAATAATGTGAAACATTATTACAATTTAAACAACTTTTCTATTTTAATATATTCAAAAAAAGTTAATTATTCCTATGTTGACAAAGCTGAATTTTTAGCAACCATTACTTCAGTTTTCAATGTCACATGATACTTCAGAAATCATTCTAATATGCTGATTTGCTGTTTAATATTTTTGTGGAAACTGTGATTCTTTGATGAATATAAAGTACAAATGAACAGCATTTAAATAGACATTATAAATGTCTTCACTGTTAGTTTTGATCAATTTAATACATCCTTACTGAATAAAAAAAATTATTTATTAAAAGAAATACTACAGTTTTGATAGGTATAATATAACATTATATTATATTAACAATATATAAATAATTCCCAACTCAACTTTCTGTCTCAACAGAGAAATAGGGAAATATATCAACAGAGAAAGAAAAACAAATTATTGAAGGTCACTGTCTTTTTTTTTTGTGGCCCCTTCCCTTTTCCCCATAGCAAATTTATCACAAAGTTATCTTTTGATTGCTATGGTTGTAAATGTAGTGGCTGCAAAAGTAGTGAAGGAACAAAGAATAATTTGCCTTTTTCACTCAAACACACACACAGGAAATGCAACAGGAATCATTTTAATTTAAATGCATATTAAACACGCACAGGGGAACTGACCCATGAATGTGAATCAGCCATGTTTGTCAGGCTTTTCAATCATAACAGTACCAACTTAATAAATCATCAGACTAGAAAAACAAATCCTGCATAACTAGAGGGAAGAACCTGCCATCTGCCGCTGGTGGTTAACAGACCCACACATCTTTATATTCATTTTAAATGAGACCATGGTTAGGAACAAAATCACCCAAAGAGCACCTCACCCTTCCGAAACAGACAGTGGATATTTTGTGTTCAGTAGTATAACAGGATCAAGAAGCCATGAGCGGCTGAAATAACAGAGCTTAGCAATAATAGGAGGAAACACCATTATCACGAAACCTAGTGGAGACACAGATAAGATGCTGCTGGAACTCTCTGCCAACTCAGTTCCTTGTTAGACATGGTGGTCAGAGCTGAAATGGCATCTGACCCTGACCAAAGCCCAGATGCTAGCGTGTGGCCATCTTCCAGAGCTCAGCAGATCAAAGCCATCAGGTCTGAGAAACGGTGCTAATGTGGAGCCGGAGATGAAGATTGCACCTTGACCTTGTAATCTGATGCATCCAAAAAAAGGTAAAGCTCTCCATTAAACTGACATTGCACTGAAAGAGACAAGGCTATGATGTCTCCAGGCTCTGGGCCTCCTATATTTAACAGCATTATTCATGCCCCCCCTCTTTCAAGCATCTTTCTCCCTCTCTCTCTTTTACATATTCTCTCGCTACCAGATATTCTATATCAAATTATTTAATATGCAGTGCCTGGAGCAGCTTTCATCATTCACTTTTTAAATCTTATCTGGTTATCTTATCTATTCCAACCAAAAAGAGAATATTGATTTTTGCATTTTATGTATTTTTTGGCAGAACAAAAAGTAAAGAGGCAGATTGAGTAAGGTATAAAAATCCCTGATACTGATAATAAATACACTGGATAAATGTAATGACTGTAAATATAAAATGTAGACAACTATGATAATTTCAAAGAAAATGCATTGCAATAACAGTGCAATGTAATGTGCTCAGGATGAGTACACCTAAAACAGAAAATGATGTCATCATTTACACACCCTCATGCCATTTCAGACCCGTACAACTTTCTTCTGTGGAACACTACTGGTTCCACTCTGCATGCAATTATAAAAAATGCAGAATGAGTTGAAACTGAGAATAAGTCAAGTTGTAAACTGATTCAAATAATTATTTGAAAAGATCTGACTCATAAAAACAATTAGTTCTTGAACTCAATATTTGTGCTTTTTTTATGAACGTGCCAATGGTAAGTTAGAAAGGTAAACAACAAACCCTAAAGAATAAAAACTATAATATACCTTGGAATATTGCACTCAAGACATATGAACCACTTAATGCATTTTGAAACATTTTAATTGTCAGGGAAAAAGGGAGTATAAATATTCAGAATTTTCATTTGTGTTCCACAGAAGTCATACATGTTTTGAACAGCAGGGTTAAGTAAACAATAATAACAGAAATTTCTGATTTTGACTGAACTAATCTATTGCTTTAAAACAAACACATGCACCTCTGTTATTCACTTCATATATATTCTGGTTAGGTGCTCAGATCTGTTCAGAAACACATTTGCCATGAGCAGTAAAAGTGCTCCCTTTATTGATTTTCAGTAAGTACAGATCTATTTTTTGCATTCGTTGGGGGATATAACAGATTGATAGTTCCTCCCAGCATAGATGCTTTCCACATGTTGCTGAAAACCTGTTCCACTGTGACAAAACACAAGTGAATTCCCTCTATCTGTTTCAAACTGCTTATCCAGGACAAAACATTTCCTCTTTTTTTCCCAGTGCTCTTCAAGGCCAGTAGGGGTTTATGAAGAGTGGGATACGCTGGGATTCAGAGCATAGGCCCCATGGCTTCCACATCAAAGTGAAGCCTCTGGTCTACACACACGTAAGCTAGCGGTTCTGCATTCTTTAATTCTCTGTCTGATTCTGTCTGTGTGATGTGGTACCCTGAGGACTTGACCACTGAATAGGACCACAGGGGCCCCTCCAGTCACTGCTGGTCCAACCCAACTGTGTTGAGTGGTGAAACTCACCTACTCTCTGTTCTGCTAATGACTGCATATTACTGCCTAAAAACAGCCCCACTGTAACTAATTAGACAGACTGCATGTCTCTTTTTAGCTCAGGTCGGGTGGAAATTGGTGGACCATGTCTTGTCTATATGGAACAGTACATTACTTAATTTAATATCTTACATTATCATGAAAGAAATGTCTCAGAAAGTTTATGCAAACATCAGATAAGGCTATGAAGATCTTAACCATATAAGCAATATATGATGATATTTTTGCTGTTTTCTTTTTATTTCGAACCTGATGAAACCAAAAGATAACTCAACCTCTAAATTCTGACTGCATGAGCCATATTCACAGCTTTTGTAAAAGAGCCTAAATATTATGTAAGGCCCCTCATTCATTTATTAATTTTTTTATTTCCAGCTAAAATAACTGTAATACCAAGATTACAGTATCAGAAGAGCATCAGCTATCTAAGCTTTTGGTTTGCTCAAGTTCCACATAAAAAGAGAAAATAATTAAATGAGATGGAAAAACTTGAGTGTTTTATAATCATGATAATATACAAGTAATATAGTTATTTTTGCTGGAAATGCAACAAAAATGGATAATGTTGTAAAATACTTCCAAATACTACACCAATGACTTAAAATACTTTAAAATACTAAAATGCTTGATGTTGTTTAATTATTTTCTCTTTTTATTTGAAATTGATCAAACCCAAAAAAAATATATCTCCACCTCTAAATTCTGATTGGATTAGCCACATTCAAAGACACTGTAAAATAGGCTAAATATTATCTTAGGCACATCCCTTTCTGAATTATTGCTACGTTTTTTGTGTCACTTTTATATGTATAATGACATTAGGCTGACAGCCACACAGATATATTTACTGTAATATAAACGATAAAGCAAAAGTACCCAGTTCTATAATAGATTGTAATCAAACAATAAATCTGATAGATTAATGATAGCTAAATTACAATGATATATGAATTGACGCATTATATCTACGTGATTCTAGGAGCGAATTTCAGTTTGGTTCAGTTGGTGTATATAATTTCTTATCTCTTCAGATAAAAGTGCAATGTAGCATCTAGTAAACGCAAGTCATCTGTGATCCCTCAGAAGGGCTTGATTCACTTGCTTATTTAGGCTGTGTGGTGTTTTCTGGCATTCTATCATAAACAGCCTCTCTTGTGTGAACTGAGTGATCTTCATTTTCCCAGGCTGCTTTCATATCTAAAGCCTACTAGTTTATCCACTCTCATGCTTCATGAAAAATAAAGAAAGAAAATTATCTTATGACAGAATAGAAGTCAGACATGAGGTTGCATAGGGGTAATTGTGTCACACCAAGAATAATTGGCAACAGTACAGATAGTAAACAGTTAAGATAGGTGATAAACAGATGTCACATTTCAAAAGGATTTTTTTTTTTTTTTTGTGCAATGTTGCACATAAAGGCAGTTTCTGAGATTACTTCAAAACTGTGAAATTACTTAATGAAAATAATCAACCAAGTTTAGATTTTTATTTAATATTTAAAAAATGGCAATAGGTAATAGACAAGATTATGAATGATAAACTAAATGCATTATGGCTGACTTATACTAATTCCATCTCCAAAAATGAACGGCGGTGCTTTTAAATTAGATAACTGATGAAACATTAGGGGTTGCTATGCTTTAGCAATTGCCCATGGTTCACATAAGAATTTAAGGTTACATATGCAACATTTCAGATCTGATATAAACCACAACATTTTTTTAAACAGTTCAATCTTACAATCAAGTTACTGTATGTTCTATGCAGCAAAGCATGCTGTAAAAGTTGGGGCGAAAGCATTAAGGGAACGTGACTGTGAGTAATTAGCATTATGTTTTACAAAAGTATTCAATGAGAACGTTTTTACTCATGAAAAACAGACAACACATCATGCTGACACATCAACTATCATGTTGCTTAAATTACTCAACATATGCAAAAAAAACATACCTGTTTTACATGCTAGGGTAATTTCGACATATTTCACAGTTCATTAACATATAACATGTTTGAGCTATGAACTAGTGGTTTGTTCAAGTATGCACTAAAATTGAGCAGTAGTGTTCTTTTGAGCCATGAGAGTTTGAATCTTGCTTGCAACCTTTACCCTGTAAAGCCTGATATATAAAATAAAATATTTTTTTCTTTTTTCTCTTTAACACACCTGATTCAGATAATCAGCTCATTAGAAGTGAGCTCCGTGCATGAACTGTGTTCCCATTGACATGGTTCCTACACAGTGTTCATTGCCCCCACTCCCTGAGCAGGGGAAATCTGTTGAAGTTTACTTCACTTTGGAACATTCATTCATGGATTTGCGCCGTGCAATATCTTCCCACACAGACAAGTGTGACATCATATACCTCGGTAAATAAATACATTTAAATTCAAGTCTCGCACACTTCAATGCACTGTGAATGGAACATATACATTCGCTTCGAACTGGAATCATGGCGGAATATCCTGTGATGTCCACTTCGCAGGGCACTTACTTTCGAATATACTTACAAAATAAATAAGTAAACCATCAATGAAAATAAAGCACAAAGAGATGCGTTGGCTGTCCTACAGTGCGGGTGGCCAACACAGAAAAAAGATTGGGTTCCCACATAGTATTCTATTCTATTGCAAAACCCCTTAGAGAGAAAATGTTAAAACTTTTTTGAGCAGCAAAAAAAAAATAATAAAAAAATAAAACCTGTTTCCATGCTCTGTTCAAGAACATGCGGGGTAGTGGGCATTGGGGGATGTGGGAGCAGACCACCGATTAGGATGGGTCCCAAAAGTTGCCAACATGTGACAGGTGTGCCCACTTTCTCACCCACTTCTTCTACACCCACCCAAACTCAACAGTGGGTCGTTTCCTTCTTTAACATAGAGTGTTTGTCTGTTGAAAGTTGCCAATCATAACTCATGATTGCACAGGAGAAAGAATTCAGCTGCTTCAAAATGCTAAATATACTAGATTTCTTCTCTCATCCATATCGGTATAATGTCTCACTCTTTCCAGACACACAAAGAAACTCAAATATCACACAGTAGGGCTATTCACAGACTCCAGTGGACTAGAACATTGATCAAATGTCATCTATGATGGTATGGAAAAACCTGCAGGTGATGTAAGGGTGATGTCTTGTGAAAGCCAGGTACGATGCACCAAATACATAAACAATGGAACGTGAACATGATTAGCTTTTGATTAAAACTTTTAACCTCACCGCTGAGAAAACACTGTGAAACCCGGCAGTTACAAAGGGGGATTTCCAAGTGTTTTGTATACATAAAGAAGCAGGTACTAAATCAAACAGGAGGGTGCTGGGTAAGTTGTGATAAAGATATGGCATTTTGATGTAGAAACAAATCAACAGGAAAAACAATACAGACTCCAACTGGGAAATGTTATGACTACTGGGGGATCATGCATGAAAAAGCACAAAGAAAGGTGGAGGATCATATAATCTATGATGTTTTGTTTCAAAAGAGAAAGGGATAAAGTGCAAGTGAGGTGCGTTTATAGAGATGTTCTGTCTGGGTTATTGTGCTGACCCAACAATGAATTTCCCCTGATGAATTATTTTTCTTGCTTGGAAGTAATCAGCAACCAATGCAAATTAATTAAATCCCATCCATTTGGTAAATACGTTTGCATAAATGATCTGATCAAGCTCTTAGTTAATGTGGTGGGAGTCAGGACTCGTTACACATCAGCTAGGGTTGCATCCATGAGCATGAGGAGATCTGTATAAATACATGGTAAACCCAAAGCATGCCGAGATTCATGTTCAGCATGTTCAGAAGAACATGTTGAATCAACATTCGTGATTGGTCCTGGAACAATATTTCTATCAAACAAGCCATATGCTTAACCGTAACCTAGACATTTAAAATTTGACTGGTAACAGGAATGTTTTTGGACCTCCAATGAAGCTGATCCAGAAACGTGTAAATCATGTTACGCTTAAACCTGAATGAAGAGCTGCACAAATAATCATTATAAAACCGAAACTGCAATACAAATAATATTTCATTAATAAGTCTGGATTGGCTGTGTGCTTATGAGTGAAGCATTAAAATCTGTTGTAAACTGAACATAAACTTAAAAGTCTTCCTTCAGTTTCTGCCAAAATAAAAGCCAAAAGATTTAATGTGTGAAAGTGAAGAAATTATGATAGAAATATATGAACAGAAAGCATTAAATACTGTTACTCCATTAACAATTTCACGAGTTCACGCTTACATATAATTAGCTGAACTATGGTAATGCATTTTTGGCGTGCTGTCTGGGGAAGGGCTCCAAGCTCAGGAATAGCCTGAACCTAGAATACCCCTGGTATAATATGAACTCGAAGTGAGGAGATGGGGCGGAGGAGGGATGCTGATAAACCATCAGCTGTATTTATACCATGGTGTTGATTAACTTGAGTGTGCACCACCTGTGCTAATTAGGCTAAGTATCTGACGCGCTCCTCCCGAACCATGTTAATAAAAGATCATAAAATGACAGTGTTTATTTGCATACAACAGAACAGAAACAATGATGATAACGATAACTCAAAATGACTATTTAATCCATCACTCATAAAGTAACATTGGAATTATTAATAAGAAATCTTAGGGGAAATCTTAAACGGTAAAATCCTTTCCCCCATATTATTTTACCAGCTATATGCAGAGTTTAACTGTAACCACCAAAGCATGGCATCATACAAGAGGCACTTGACTTTACATAAGGGTGTATGCTGAGTGGTTTGAAGTGTGTGAGTCAGGGCTTTCTATAGAGGTTTATTTGTGCGTGTTTGGGTGTGGGGGTTTAACTGGAGACTCTGAGTCATGCCATGGACAGGTTCTTCATTTGCATGAGGTAAAATCCCTGAGAAGGCAGTGATATGCTGACAGATGCAACAGAACGGGGAGAACATTCAGAGATTACTCTTCAACAGAGCGCTACGTTCCAGCAGCTCCCTGCAAGTGAGCAGACAGGCTGAAGGTGTTCATCTGGGTGAGGTGTTAAACCCTGACAGCCGAAGCGCAGTTCTGAACTGTCTGCACATCCTAATGAAGCTAGCCAACGTTCGCCCTCATCTGTCGGTGCAGCTGATGGAAGCGAAAAATTGTCAGATGCATGAATCATATTTCTTCTCTAGCTACCCGAGCTTTCAAATTTTACTTCACAAACAAATCAATGAAGAATCCCCTAACAACTCATCTTCTCCTCACTTTGTCTTTCCTCCTGTCTTTCTCAAACATGCCTCTGTACCTCAACACCCTGTGTATCTTTTTTCGCTGTATGGAGTTCATGCAATGTAATATCCATAAGGTCCTCTTCATCAGCTCTTTTCTCACACTACCTCTTATGTCAGTCGCATGCAGCTGGGCTTTGAAAAGGAGGAGTATTTGGTGTCATCTTTCGGTGCAACGGGAACACAGAAGGGAGGGTTGCCTGGTTAGAAGGGGAAAGGGATAGACACAATAGCACAGAGTCTTGTTTGAAGTCTGAACCGCAGATTTGGGTCTTGGCTTTACACCACATTGGCACCTCTCAGGTTCCAAACCCATGAGATTGGCAACTCAATCCCTCCCCCAAGGCGGAAAGAGTTGAAAAAGAAAGGCAAAAGAAACTGAACGGGATAGAAATATTTGTCAGTATGTTGTCAGAAAGCAGACACACACAATGGCTGGTCAAATAGCAGAGGCTCAACGTCACTGTAAAGTCAGAAGGGGAATTTTGGAGTTTCGTGAGCCTACGCCTCGCTGGTTTCATTCCCAGCAGCAGTGGAGCCTAACTTGGGTTCCTTAAACCAAAACACAAGGAGACAAACTGAGAAATGGTTGAGAATTGATGCACACATTGAACAATTATTATAGAACGCACTCTTAAGAAATATAGAATCCAAAGGGTATTTTCACAGTGATGCTATAGAAGAACCATTTTTGGGTTGCTTTCAGCAAACCCTTTTAGCAAACAGTTTCTAAAAGAACCATTTTTTCTTAGTGTGAAGAACATTTTAATCAACCTTTTTCCATTATAAAGAATCTGTTGTGCAATGGAAATGTTCCATGGATGTTAAATGTGCTTCATGGAACCATCAATGCCAATAAAGATCCTTTATTTTTAAGATTGTATCTTTTAAAATATCTACACAATCAAAACTAAAATTTCACATGCCACCTGACTAGACTTGGTTACTTTTCTATAAGCGAATTTGGTTGTTAGTTGTATGAATGAGTGAGGGATCAGCAGTGCTCACTTCCTAACACAGCCATAATGGACCCTTTGAAATCAAATACCCATTCAGCCTTTTGTATTGAGGCCATCATAACATGATTGAACGATTCAAATATTCAATATCCTGCTTTGTGCCATTTATTGATTCTTCTTTTTTCAAAGTTTCCATTATCCTGTTACCCTTACCAACAGGATTCATAAACTGGGGGCCTAGAGAGCAGTTGGAGTGCAGACATAGCATCTAATAGAAGCTTTAGACTCACAAGGCAAATTTGCAAGGTAATTTTCAAGGGGGCCCATAACTACAAATTAACAACTTGTTCTAGTTTAATCTGCATTCTAAGAGTCTGCTTCAGTCGCTCTTTGAATGCTAAATTGGCTTGGTTAAAGCGAGTGATGTTTGTCTTGAAGCTACTTGAAATTTCCTGCTGTTTTGGACCATGAAATTAGATGATGGCCCATTCATGAAACAAAAACTGATGTTTATCAGTGGCAATCATGCATAATTTAATAGCTCCATGGCTGTTGTAAATACATCCTCCCTTATTGCTAAAACCAGGGCATTAAATATTTATCTAGCCTGAGATTAAGATGGTGTTACATACAATACATCAAATGTGTCCAAGTTGACCACCTCAGGGCCAAGCTTCCTGTAAACAGAATATACACTTCCTGAATTTAGGATGCTCCAGAACATGAGAAGCCTCAAAAACACCACCCTGAGTTTGTCATATTTTTCATGGTAATCTCAAAACTCATCCAGTACAATGGTAGAGTTCATTTGGTTAGATACTACCTGGATGGGTGAAGCTAGTTATGGATTCTTTATATAATCACAGAAGGATGAGAGCAGCCAGGTCTACTAAACATGTACTACACACATAGACCTGGCTGGATCAGCCAGCTCAGGGCAAAGGGTCAATTACATTAGAGTGCCATTAGGAAACGCCAGCTTAATAGTTTAGGCACATAATGATCAGGTGGAGTTTGGGGGCTAAGGGCTTGCATGTGTGTCCATAAATATGTTACGCCAAAATATATACATATGCTTAAATGCATCACACATCAAGGTTGATAACTACCTCAAGTTGATGTTACCTCAAGTCTAATGTGGCATCAAGGGTCACAAACACAAGTCAATGTAAAAGCCTTAGCTCAGAAATTCCTCTTAATACTTTTATATATAGTCTAAACAATTTTACCAGAGACAAGGATGGATTGCCCAAGTCTAAAGGCCTGTTCACACCAAGAACAATAGCTATAAAACAACTATAACAATAAATATAATATATTAACAAGCCCATCAACACATGACAACATTCAGTGTATTATACATGTGCTGTGCAGTTTTGTCATTGTCTGTTGCTTTAAATGCTTCAGCTATTTAAAGCAGGATGAATTCTGATTGTTTTTACTGTTCATTAGCTATTAAAAAAATTGTTTTAAAAATGATTCTGACTGTGTTGTTCCCTGGCGGACAAGGGGTTGAGAGTGCATGTTACTGGAAAAAACAAGCTAACCGTAAGCGCACACACACACACACACACACACACACACACACACAAACACTGATCACTTCACAGTGGCCTATTGCCCATGATTGACCTCTCTCTCTCATACACACCAAATGGACAAGAACACACACTGAAAAACAGCAGCAGTTGGTGTACATGACACACAATCCTGGAACAGACCCATAGAGCTGGTGCAGTTTTTCAGGAAAATAATGTTAATGTGGGTATATTTCATGTTATTTTCTCAGTCTACTGTTGTGAAATCCAAGCTCAAGTTCAATTGTTCTTCTAGTTAATATCACACTGTGCTTTTTGGTAGTCTAAACCATCTATGTACAAAGGGAAACTGCACTCCTCCCAGATCCATTTTGTGTATCTCAACTTACGTGACACCAAGAGTCGCCTGGTGATTGATGTACGCTGCTCCGTTGATTTTTGTTTGTCTTATCCAGTGATTATGTTTCTCATTACACATCTTACATTTCAACCGGGTACATAATCCAACAAATGGCCACAGTTGAATTCTGACATGCCATCAAAGAGTAATCCAACAGCAACAGAGTATTTACAGCACTGGCGAACTATGGCTCCATTCCTGGGTTTGTGGATAACAGCGGGACACCTCAAGAATGGCATTTGCAGTGTGTGTTTTTGGAGAGGAGTGTGTGGTGGGAGAGAATGTGATGCTATAGATGGCTGTGGGAAGAGAGAGGGGGCGAGCTTGGCTTAGGTGCTGCAGGGACAGAAAATAGGATTGGCCCCTGTACAGATCTTGTACATTGAGGCATCAAAGAGCTTGCAATGCTGCTTCCCACGATAGACACCACGCACCCTGTCAAACACATCCCTCTCCCCGACAGGATAACGAATAAGCCACCATGTCTGCACTCATTCTTTCTTGTGTAATGCAATTCCAAACCAGTCCTACTCTTCTGCTAGGAAAACGGTCTTTGTGCATGTAGTTTGTGAAGGCTTGTCTTAGGGTGATGGGCAAAAATGAGACAGTCTAACTATTTCGATTTATACAGTTTTTGACCAACTCACCAGCAAGGTCTCAAACTGCCTGATAAATGAAACGTGCAATTGATTGTTAGTGTGTGTTGTGGATGTGGTGTTATTTTTGGTGTGGTGTACACCATATCACTTTTATATCTGTGTGAAAGAATATATCTTTATAGCCACACATTAAACATTAAATATAACAGTGAAAAATGAAATTAATTAATAGTAAAAATACTTAATAAATTATTTACAATAAAATGTATTTTTCATTATCAATTATATTTTTAATGAATTTATACATTAACAAACTATATTTACTGACACTAAATATGAGAACATCTATTTAATAATTCATTTATTAAAAAAGCTAAATAAATGTTTAATTAAGCCTATATTTAACAATTCAATCTAATAACACATAAAACATTTAAAATATATAATTTAAATTATCTGAGTGTGTGTATGCATTGTATGTGTGTGAATACGTATATATATATATATATACACACACACACACACACACACAAATAATGCATCATTAATTAATATAAAATTTATATAAAATATATATTTTACATAAAAATATAATATATTAATGCATAAATAATTGTACCAAATAGTGGCAAAGTAGACAAATCCAACTGAACTGCAGTTTAAAAAAAAAGAACAGCAAAAAAATTGTGCATATTTCTAAATAGAGTGAGCCATTGCACCATGGTTGCAAAGTGTTGCTGTGGGTTGAGCAAATTGCCAAGTATCACAAGCCCTAAGGATAATCTATGTTGAAGAGAAGCAAGAGAACGACTGTTTTACAAAGCACTATTGGTGTTTCTTAAAAATCATACTCTGAAGGGAATCTTCAGGCTTAGCTTAGGGGGATTTGGTTAGGTGCTTTTCGCCTGAAAGAGCACAAGAGGCCTGGTTGGCGTCCCTTTTCTGGGCCTCTTTGTTGAGATGTTCTTGCAGCTGTGGAAATAGCAAATGGAGCTTGCTCTGTGGCCATGCTGGGATTGGGTGGGGATCTGACCTCTGAAGCCTCTGCATTCTAAAACTGCTTGCTATTAACTGTATATTCACAAACTGTTTAACAAAAATAACCATCTTTAACAATTTCCATTTGAAAAACTTTACAATCAAAGTGTCATCAACAAAAGTCATACTGTCTAATGGCTACATGGCTAACGACCAATACGTTGATCTCATGCGCCATTCCTTTCAGTCCCACTTTAAAGATTTCATGGGCAGAATAAGGTACAGGCCCACACATAGGTGCAGATCAAAACATTTCCATCTGAGATATGTCTTCAGAAAGAGCTCATTAGTTTCCAGTCACTTGCTGTGTAGGCCAGCACAATATGCACCATTTAGCACTGGCCTTAGTTAGCCGTTTTCTGCCATTCATGTGATCTGAAGTGCAATTTATCACATCTTTCCGAGCCTTTTCCAGTGAATCAATATAATGATTCTTAGCGCAACGGGGTAAGAGTTCACTAGAAAATACCTAAAATGTATAAATATGTAGATGCACAGTTTTCCCCATCACCACTGAGAGTTTAGTTTTTGATTTCAGCCTGCGCTCAGCACTCTTTTATCTCCATGAATGCTACAAATGAGTTGCTGCAGCTTTCTGTTGTGTTTTTCAACATTGCTGAAAGACTGAGGTGTTGGAAAGTTTATAACACACAGTGGTAATTGCAGTATAGTCAGGATGTTTTTAGGTGGTTCCCCATGTTTAAGTCCCCATTCTAACTGTAATTCAAAAACAGCCTACAAAATGCATGGAAAAACAAGCCAATGGAAAAATAAATGAGTGTTGTTATTCATGCACTAATAATTACAAATGTCATTTTTATGAAAAACCTACGTATATTGATTACCCTTTTAATAACCCTATAGGGGTTCATTTAAATTTTGTTTTAACCCAAGGAAACCTGCTGAATGGTAAATTTGGCCAATGTGTGGCCAAAAACAATAAAATGAATTAGACAAAATAGTTCTTATATATATATATATATATATATATATATATATATATATTTTTTTATATATATATATATATATATATTTATTTATTTATTTATTTATTTATTTTTTTGCTCAGGAATTTGTAACTTTGTTAAATGAATTAACTATCCTAAAACCTATGAAATACCAGAATATGAGTTTGAACAAAGATTTATTTTTTACACTAATAGAATAATGTTTTTTAAAGAAAACATACAGCCTGTGTGCAGTTTTTGTCTGCCAAAAAAACGGACTGAATTTGCATGCCTTGCTATAAATTTTGACCAGTTGATGAAAAACAACAAAAATTTGGATATCTAGAATTATTTATGGAGCAGTTAAAATACATATAATAATTTATTAATCAATTATCATTTTTGACTTAACCCTTTTATTTAAAGGCTGAAATGTGAGGTTTACCATTTTATGAAAATTTCGTACATGTTATTAGATAAACTTTTGTCGGTCATGTTGTCATTTAACTATTCATGTGTTAGTACTTTCTGAACATTTCCAGCACACTTTAACAATACTGTGATAATACTGATAACCCTGATAATTTTGGTCACTATAATCGTGATAAGAAATTTTCATACCGTTTCATCTCTATTATCAGGTCCCTTTCAGTCCTGCATGCAGATTTGATATGAATCAGTAACAAAGTCACATATACGAGCATACTTTAACGTTGGGCCCCAGTTCGTTGGTGCACATTCGCAGCTGAGGTGTTCAGAATAATCACTCACAGTTAACAAGTCTTGAAAATGAATTCACTTACGTACATTTGATGATAATGAGGCAAGGTTGAAATTAGGGCTGTGCGATATGGACAAAAAAAACTATTGCGATTTCTTTGATCAGTTTTGCAATTTCGATTTTAATCACGATTTTGACACACAGACATGCTTTACAGTCATAAATGCATTCAGTATGAATTTAAAACATATTTCCAAAAGAAAACCAATTAGAGCTTTATCAAAAAGTTGTAACGTCTCTAGAACAGACATAAGTCAAAATAATCACTAAGCAAAGGTGTTACAAAATGTCTAGACATATGGCAAAAAAATAAATAAATAAAAAATAAATAAATATATAAATCCCGTGTCCAGGGACTTTTTTTTTTTTTTTTTTTGCCATGCATTGATCATATAGCTCATTGTAGAGGTCGGGTCCGCGGAAAATCATGCTATAAAGCGATTTAGAAATCATGCATGCTCAAATCGTGATTTTATGACGATTTCAATTAATTGCACAGCCCTAGTTGAAATCACTCACGGCGCAAACTCACTGTGTCCAGTCTTGATCAATTCCTGTTACACACTGAGCCCATTCGATCCGAGTCCAATGATGAAACACAAAATCTGTCCAGTTCCAAACATATTCACAGGTGCACCGTGAACTTCATCAATGGAGTCACTATTCACAAAGGTTAATGTCTCTGAGTATTACGGAGACATCCGCAATACTGCCATTACCTGACACTTCCTGTGGGTTCCTTCAGACTTGAAAGTTTTTGACCTGTTTAATATCTTACAAGTAGGCCCAGGTGGAATCTACAGATATTTTCTGCACTGATTTTGAGGAGAATATCGTTAGAACATGTTTTGAACAGAGTTGAAAGCACTAGATTCTTTTTAGTAACTGAAAGCACAATAAAATTAGTTAAATTATTTAATGAATGAACATGCATCGGGTGAAAAATTTATAGAACTTATGACATATGGGTGTTCCAACTCTGCAGAAACTTCTGTGGAATTCTGAAGGTACACATTCACTTATAATTCTTTGGAAGAAATATAGAATGTATCAAATCACACTGGATGGACTGTAGAGTTTAGAACACAAATATTGTGAAAAAGGTTCTTACATCTGAGAAGAAAGCTGTGAAGAAGAAAGAAAAAAAGTGATTTGGTGAGATATTAAAGAGTAATTTTAAGCAGATGGAGAGAAACAAGGTCATATGTGGGCACACAGAAGCACCCATTCTCCATTCAGTGGTGTGGATCCAAAGATGAATGCCTTACATTTCCTCACACACACCTGAGATATTACAACCAAACTTGAGTTAAAAAAAAAAAAAAGAAAAAAGGTGTCCCTAAGCTTTCACCAGACATTCAAAACACTTTATTTGGCTAATGAAAATAACAATTGCACTGTTGCATTTTCGAAAAGATTCTCAAATGAACTAAGACTGCCCTTTGAGAATGTTTTGAATGAAAAAAATTTACTGCACAAACCTCCTGAGATTGTTTTTAAAGTCTGAGGTTGATTTTGACAATAGCGTCTCCTTGGCTCTACTATAAGACATGCTCTCTGAGTTTGCTGTTGATTTCTTTTTAATCTACTGAATGTTGTATCACTGGAAACCTCAGCCTGGTTCTTAGAATGTGTTTCACCACAACCGGTATTCGTAGAGTCAAGGGCTCATGTCAGGGTTGTATAAAATATTTCACTATATGTCAGTTTACTTTAGATTTGAGAGCATTCATTAAGACATAATCTGACAAAGTCATAAAAAGCTTATTTTGGGAATTACTGCAATCTGTATTGACAGGTCTTATTTCTAATTTGACTTGAAAATGCTACATTTAAAAAAAAAATAATAAATACATTTAAAAAACTAGATCTAGTTCTTTCCTGAGCCAAAAAAAAAAGAAAAAATCATTAAGGAATTTTTACAGCTAAAAGTCTTTAAACAATTGCATTTCAGCAACGTGTGCATGAGACAGAGAGCAGCTCTTCAATAAACCAGCCATGTGAAAACTCTGGTGGCATGGCGTAATCATTTCTGAAGAACATCTGATGAGCTTCTTCAGGGTTTGGTTTAACACTATAAAAACAGAAGACTTAATCACATGTGTGTTAGCACGTACTGACGAACTCAGAAAACTATTCACACGAAAAAAAAAAACAAAAAAAAACACACAAAGACAAATCCGCATTTGAAATCAATACATCTTTGCAGTTAATCCTCACTCTGTTCAGTTCCACTTTTTATCAGTGCATGATGTCATATGAGTGCATTTGCGCGCGCACACACCCCCTCATGCACACCGCCACCCCCAACTTCCCTATGTCCCAAATTTCTCTTTCACTAAGCTGACGCAGACATTCTTACTTCTGCATGCTTAAACTTCATCAATGGCGAGTTGTTTCATTCAAATGACCTTTCAATAAACAACAATTAAACCTCTGATGAAACTCAACTGCACAGCTGAGGTAATGATTTCCTGTTGAGCGAAATAAGCTTATATTTGAGATTCTCAAGAACTGCTTCACTGTGGCTTGAAAGAAAAGTGACCGACGGTTTAAAGAAACACATCTCGAATCAGCTGACTGAGGCAGGAAGCCGACCTCAGCTAGTACTTGGAAAGGTTTTTCTTCGTACAACAGCCTACAGTTCTAATTAAATGTCAGATACAAGGGATGCTGAACCGCTAAACCCAAAAAAAGAATGAAAGCAAAAGTTGCCTGGCATTTGTACCTCTGTAGAGCACAGAGCATGTATAGATTTATGTTATTTATGACGTTACTGTTTCTCTCTATATAATTATGCAGCATATATTATGAGATTGAGAACTACTTTAAAACTTTGCTTTAAAACTATAACAGAACAACAAATAATTCAATGTCAGTACAGCAATAAATAAATAAATATTATTATTATTAAATTATACAATTTCAAACCTCATTTATTTACTTGACTTTATCTGAAATAAAATAAAACAAAAATCTTCAGCTAAGCCATCATTTCTTATTTCATTTTATTTAAGTACCAAATTAAAACTTAAATAAAAATTAATAACAAAAATATTAGACACAATTATATGAAAAATTTAAACCACTAAAACAACAAACAAAATTACTAAAACTTAACTAAAATGAAAATTAAAACATAAAATATAAAAATAAAAACTAATTCAAAATATTCATAAAAAACTTTATATCTCAGTATATAACTATAATATATGAGTATAGTAACTAAAATGCATCAAGATAATAATATAAATATTGCAAAATTAATTACAAAAATGTATACATAATAATATATAATTCTAAAAACAAGCATCCTAAAAACTTTTCTTGGATCATACAGAAATAAATTGTTATTATTAGACATGGCCCACAATGATCAATACATTTCAGATTAGAAGTGACACATCCAGCAACAAAAGTACATACTCAACTAGAATCAAGAAAATATCATCCAACAGGGACAAACCCAGGAAAAAAGTAATGTGCTCTGTTGATGACCATCACTCTGCGATGACATCAAACTTACATCTTTGTATTTCTGCAGCATCTGCATTTCCAGAGGCAGAGCATTGTCTGCACTTCTGCTTTTTGATACCATCAGAACAGCCTCTGAATGCATCGTTTCATATTTAAATGTGCAAGTAACACCCACTGAGTGGAAACTGATTCTCCAAACATCAGAATGTAGGCACGTCAACCACAGGTTGATACACTTTATAGGTGTATCATGATGCAGTCGACAGAAGTGAGTAATTTGAATACCTCATTGCACATAACATACAACCACACAAAACAAAACACTGGCTCGTGCTGAACACAAAACATCTGTTTTTTTTTCTGTCCTTATTTAAAGCTTCAGAAAGGATCTATTGTATCACCCCTGGTTCTGCCCCAGGCATCAATATGAGTCAGTCTTTGCAAATGAGGGGAAACGTCCCTCCATTGCCTCAAAGCAGAGGGACAATTTTTTTGAAAGGCTTGTGTTTATATTTGTATCACGAATGAATCACCGGTCATGCATTTGAAAAATGTTAACTCTTTCTGTTCCTGTTACACGTCCTTCTACTTGAAGTCCTTGCTGATTAAATCATATGTTATTAAAAATAAAAATTCCAAATAGTGTTTTTTCCAGCGATGCCGTAGAAGAACCATTTTTGGTTCCACAAAGAACCTTTCAGTGAATAGTTTATATATATATATATATATATATATATATATATATATATATATATATATATATATATATATATATTTATTTATCATGGAACCACAGATACTTTTTGTACTGTTGTCATGATGCAAACAAGTGTGTACAAAAATACATATTTCATGCAGGAGCAACAGCAGGAGCATTATATAATGTGTGAAAACTTAATATGTGCCATTTATATTTCCTAGAGATTTATAGTGTATAAATGCAACAACCTCTTTGAATGCAATTCAGCCTCCTATTGACTAGAAAAAAAAAGTGGATTATACAAATAGGCTCGATATGATCTGACGAGTAGACAGATTGCTTAAGCTGAGGTCATTTAGCTTCACCCGGAAGCTACGAAGACCTTAACAAGTCTGTCACATGTTGGCATCTGGTTGGTGCATTATATGGGCATAATTTGAATTCTGCTCGGCACAGTAGTGATAATCATTGTTTGTCCAGGAACTGGGGTGAGAAACAAAATGAAGGTGATAAAACTGTGGGCACAGGGACAAAAATGATGCATGGCGTCAAAAAGGACAGTGGCTGGAGTCACCACATGAAAATTGAGAGAAAGTTCAGAGAAAGTGCAGGCCTCTGCTGTAGCCGAGGGGAAAGTTCCCCCCTCCAACCACCAACCCCGGCAGGGTTACATTCTTTCATCTGAGCTCACCGCCACACTTCCAGAAAAGAGCGTACAGGAAAAAGGCAGACACTCTGACTGTTCCATGGACATAATCTCTGTAAGAGCCAATAAAAAATTAGAAGAAACTTTTCATAGGAAAGAAAAACAAATCTAATTTTACTATAGATTGTTTTTCCTAGACAGTAATGAGGTTAAATCTAGAGCAAATGGATACTTCTGCTTAGGTCTCCTTCTTCTTAGTTTATTCTCCACAGAAAAAGACCTCAGTGATCTAATCTGTCTCCTTTAGTTTCAAAAGAGATCTCAATGCCACAAACTGCACTCATATACGAGACAATGATATCTGCAATAAAAAATTCAATATGAACGCAAACATTTCTCATCTAATTCTTCCAGGACCAAATTATCTGAGCTATGCCATCCCACTGCTTTTATAACTCTATAACCGTACATATGCCAGCAATTGTTAAAAAATTTATATCACATTTTATTCCTCCTAAAAAAAAAAAAAAAAAGTTTAGGAGAAACATGACACAATGGTAATACTTCATTGAGAACTACATTAACCAAGGGACAACAATTCTATATATTAAACTTATTATTTTTCAAACTTGCCAGATAGGTAAAATCCTCTAACCGGCTCATTCAAATAAGGTTTGGTTGAAGTTGCAAGAATGACTTGTTACAGTCTTGGTAGCATCAGTAAGAATTAATTAAATTTTACGAGGAAAAATATTAGACAATGAGTATTTTTTGGTATGTGCATTACCGTTCAAATGTTTGGGGTCATAACATTTATGTTTTTGAAAGAAGTCACATATGCTTACCAAGGATGCATTTGCCTGATCATAACATACAGTAAAAACAGTAATACTGTGAAATATTATTCCAATTCAAAATAATTGTTTTTCTATTTTAATACATTATAAAATGTAATTTATTTCTGTGATGCAAAGCTGAGTTTTCAGCAGCCATTATTCTAGTCTTCAGTGCCACATCATCCTTCAGAAATCATTCTAATATTCTTATTTGGTGCACAAACATTTATTATTATCAATGTTAAAACCATGCTCCAATTTTTTTTTTTTTTTTTTTTTTTTAAGAAATTTTCAGAAAAAAAAAAACATGTATGTGAAATATTTTGTAACATAAATATTTTAATATTTAAAATATTTAAATAAATATTTAAAGACATTTTAATGTCTTTCCAAAGAAAACTTTACATCTGCTGAAAATGACCTAAAATATCTTTAAAGTATTTTTTAAAATACATATTAAATGATAAAATATAAAATATATACTTTTAAATGTAAAATTATACATTTTAAATTATACAAATTCAAAACTCTATAAATAAAATGCATAATTTTTTTTTTTATTGAGTTTGAGACCAGTGAAGACATTGGCAGGGCAAGCAGAAATCCGGACTAGTGGCGCAATTGGGCCAGCAGAAGAAAATCTTTATTGTTGAGCCCCTATTTCATCTGAAGAACAACCTTTGAGCTATAAAATTATCTTCTGGGATAGATAGAGTCAGTAAAAAGAGAAATGCTGTTAAAGAATGAGAAGCGATACACCAGAAAAGACAAACCTCTGCCCACAGAGACAGTGTGGGTGATGACCGTGGGAGGTTCAGATGAAAAGACTGTCCCCAACCTCAGTCCTACAAACAGTTGAAAAAAGGAAAGATTTTTACAGCATTAGCTCATGGGCCAGAGGCCTTCTGGAAGTGCTTTTCCGTCTCCCCCCTTTCTTCTCCCCCAGTTGCTCTCTAATCAGCCCTCTCTTCCTCTGCCACCCGCTTCCCTCGACACCCACACCCCCTCCAACACAGATCTACCACCCACGTGCACGCCTCCCAACCATTTTTTCTCCCTCTTCCTCTGTTGGAAAGGTTCAACAACCTCTCTTTTTCTCTCGTTCATTTTCAGTCTCTCTGTCTATCAGCTGATCTTAGCCTGGCCTCCAAAAGAGGAATGAGAGGAATGCATTGATGTGGGTGTAAAGACAATCTGGCTTTGTTATTGTGGGAATCACGTAGGGGAACATTTTAGGGGCAGAGGAGCTCAAATATCCTCCTGAGAAACAGAATAAGATGTTTAGACTGCACAACTATAAAACAAATTTAAGGTCACTTTAAGGTCACAGACAATGACACTGTTCTGAATCAGACCACCAAGGCCCACCTGTGGACTGTATCAAAACACTGACAAAATGGTGTCATCCTAACCTATCTAGAGGTTTTTCTAGGGAGATATTGAGGTGCCAGAAAGGCTAATTAGCAAGAAAGGTCTCTGTCCAAACCAAACAATAAGGTGTTTACTTACACTTTCTAACACAAAGTCCCTGTTTCAGGGTGTTGTGCGGATAGAGACGGTGAGTGCGATCCTTGATAAAGATGTTTTAACGCCAACACAAAGAAGCTGGTGACCACATCAAAGATAAAGTTACGGAACAAACTATTTTCCTTGACAAGCTGGGTCATATTTGTACAGGCAATTTTTCCACACTTCTAAGATCTGAGAAAACATTACTCGCATATCTAACAGGCATAATCTAACACTCTTTATTGCCTGGTTTTGTGAAATTCTGTTGTTAATTTCACATTTATTATATTATTATAAACTAATATTAAAAAAGAAACTTCATTACCAGCTTATGCTTTAATCACAAACTAGTCAAAACATGATCATTCGGAGGATATTTTAAGATTAAAAGAATTACTTTTCCTCCTACACAAAAGCAGGTAAACCAACTAAAGGTGACTGAAGTCATTCATTTACTGTTAATCTGAGCGGTTTTTAGTGCACAAATGTGCCCCGCTGAGACCCTTACAGTTAGTTTGGATATTTGATTTTGTTCTCCTTTTGCAGGGGAATACCAAAAGGGGACTTTCAATCTCTCAATGTTCAGCTAGTAGGTAAACAGAACAGAGATAGCTCTGCAGAAAGGGGGATTTTTTACTTTTGCATTCATTTGCATTCGCGTCAAAACAGAATTTTGGTCCTTTTTTCATTTGGCTAAAAATCGAGTTTTGAAACCTTTGAAATGTACATCGAAATCGCCGAACAGACGCTGTGGGAGTTCGCTCTTGCTTTCATAATGAGTGATGAGCGCTGCAAAGATTTTGAATGGAAAAAAGGGTAATACTTTGATCACAACAACTTGTTGTGGTTAATGATATAATGGAAAAGCTTTCCATCCTTAAAGGGACAAGCATTCCATTCAGGTTAACCTTAGTGAAGTGTCACTGTGAAATAGCTCACTATTAATCATTACATTAACCGACTTCCCTTCCCACCACCGACATTTCAGCCCTCCTGCATGCATTACATCATATGAGACCCATTCAGAGCAGGAACAGGAGTGGGGCTCGGATATGTCCAGTGCATTGTGCTAAAGAAAGTGACAGAGGTCAAACTGAAAAAGTCCCGCTGTCGGCGACAACGATCCCCCTATTGAGTTGAATGGAAGGAAATACAGCATTGGGCAGACGGGTGTGTGAATCCTGTCTGAAAATGGAAGCCACATGACGGAGATCAGGATTCCATGGCAGAGTCACCACTCTGTGGTTTCCTCTCTCGGCATAACAAGCGCACGCTTTAGAAGCCTTGTGTCTTGTCATGGATCCCCAGTTAGCGAGCAAGCATCGTTCTTTTGTCTTGTCAGCCTGCAGGACATCACTGGACACAAGACCATTAGTCATAAACACACTGAGAAACACTGAACTTCAGTCATCAATTAGCCATCTCTGTTAACACTTTGTAAGTGTCTCTAAAGAAACAAGTGAATGAAAAGCACGCTGGTGTTATGCACAGTGCTGCAACAGATCGGGCCCGCGAGGTCTCACCCTTAAATATCAAACAGCTGTGTGAGAAAGCAAACAACAGAGCAAGCCTCCGAGAAGACTGAAGGAAGAAAGGAGCTAGTAGACAAACAGTAATATGGGGCAGTCGAGCTCTTGAGTGTGTTGCTATGTGTCTCTCTCTGTTCCCAAGTCTTCGCCCTCCTGCTCCTCCTCCTGATTAGCATGCAGAAGAAGGGGAGGTGGAGGGTCCCCCTGCAGGCTGCCTGCATGCTAAATCACCCATCTGCCACCTCTTGTCCCTGGTGCCAAACCCACATTCTTCCATTGGAGCCCTGTTTGTGTGTGTGAATGTCTTTACTTCACTGTGTATCTATGTGGTCTTCCAGACGGCTCTTTGATAGGATGCTCTACTATGTTGTCTTCAACAAAGAACTAAGAATGTTTTTTTTTGAAGAAAATTGAGAATGAATATGAAATTTCCAAATAATCCAGTCGTACGCAATGATGCTAGGACTGCTGAGTTAAAGCTAAACAGTGAATGAGCACTGGTGAACTGAAACTCTTTGCTATATGAGACACACAAACACACACACACATACATAAATGTAATTAAACAAAAATAAAATTAAAATGCATAAGTAAACTTATAATTAGTTTTATGTATAATCATAATGTGTTGCTTTGTTGATAAGTACTAATTCTAGCATTCGTTAAAAGCTGATACATATTTAAATGAATATAGAAAGGTTTGAATATTTGTTTTCACTTATTCTGTTCCACTGAAATGTTATTTTCACAATTTTAGTAAAACTGAATACATTTTCATCAAAAGACATAAGCTGTGATTAAAGTCACAATGTAATGGAAGGAGTGACAAATCATTTCTTCCATATCTGAGTGAAAAGGATTATTGAAAAATAAATAAATTATTGGTTTCATTGGGAGATCAAGTTATGACTTTTTAAAGGTATAAAAAAAATAAAACACTGAAATATTTGTATGGATGAAACATTCACAATAAGCTCAAAAACATGCATTTAGGATAGATAAGGTGAAGTCCCATTTCACAACAAAAACAGTGTTTGCACTTAACACTGAACCAGCAAAATCACTCAAGTATAAATTGGAGTTCTGCCTTCAGGTCAGCAGTAGAAAAAGCAAAGAAGTCCGCAAAACCGCTGAAAATAAATCTACTAAACATGTTGTTGTTACCTAGCAACTAACAGCATGCTTGTCTTTTCTTCTTTTTCTTAAAGCAGATTTTAAAAACCCTCAAAAATGTCTGAAATTACACAAGCATGAGAACCATTCAGTTTCAGCAGAGAGTGAAAAAAATTAACTGCTTGGTGGATTTCGTGCAATGTTTGCGCAAGTTGATTATTGCAGCCATGAACCATGTCTTGACATCTTATTTTTCACATCAATGAGAAAATGGGGAAAATTGCTTCAGTATTGACTGTGCAATGAACACCCTTTCAAACACACTGGTGCCAATAAATCTGGCACAGTTGAGCTCCAGAGCATTCACCTACATGGATCTGGCATGGATCAGGCCAGTGCGTGTATATCCAATGTGTTCAACCCTACTGGAAAGGTTTTAAAGTTACATGATATGTATGCTACATAGTACAATCAATCTCTCGTGTTTGAGGTGAACACGTGCACACGTTCCAATTTGGACAGAACATGACTATATAGGACTATGTGAACCACGAGAAAGTCTGAGAGAGCATAAGAGTTTTCCACATTGCATTACACTGGAAAGTGACAGAGCACCTTGCTTTCATCTACACCATCAGTAAGGTGCGTCAGTCCCCACCTGCCATCATCAAAGGACCAATCCAACCCGCGAGGGAAGCTAGAAATCACCCTCCGCCCCAAAACCAAGCTGTCTCTGCCTCTAGCATCACCAGTGTCACCTATTCTACACTTCAGATGTTTATCTGGCCACACTATCTGAGCTAATACAGGGCTCCAGACTAACATTTGAGATCAGTGGCACCAGTGCCACTAAGTTCTACAGATGGTGGCACCAGAAGCAGATTTGGTAGCGCT
This sequence comes from Cyprinus carpio, assembly GCF_018340385.1. Taxonomy (NCBI): domain Eukaryota; kingdom Metazoa; phylum Chordata; class Actinopteri; order Cypriniformes; family Cyprinidae; genus Cyprinus; species Cyprinus carpio. The sequence continues at coordinate 18,638,252 of NC_056595.1, forward strand.
GGGGGTGATGTTTGGGGTTATTCAAAATAAAGATCATTTAATCATAAAGTTACTATTGTTTTGCATTAATAAGTGCAGTTACTAATAATATTTCATCTTCATTTCTTGTTTATTTTTCTTTTGTTTATTGTTTATATAGATTTGACAGTAAAGCACTAAGCTTGAGTTAAAATGCATACAAAATTTACTTTTTATGTACAGAAAATGTGTGTGCCATTATTTTTCTAGTATATGGAACTGACCAACTTCAGTGATTATGTGTGATTTAGTAGGAAATTGAAGAAAAGTTTGTGACTTTTCTTACTTCATACCAAAAACTCTGACAAAATCTGATTTCTTGATGATTTGATATTTTACAATAGTGATTTTATATTTTCAAAATACAGAGGAAAAAGTAGAAAGGAATGACTAATAAGCCAATAAGTGCTCCTCTGCTGCTGTCTACTGGTTATAATTGTGATTTGATGTATTTTAAAAATTTTACATAAGTGTTTGTTTAACACAAAGTATATTTTGTTCATACCATTAAAAATACATTCAAACTGGATCATCTTAGAGATTTAAAGTGCTGAAATAGTTGTGTGAAATGCTTGAAAGTCATTGAAAAGTGCTGGAATTTCTCTCCCAAAAGGTTGTACAAACCCTGAAATTAATGATATAATGCATTCGACTATTTCTACCACAACACCGTTAGCGTTACAGTTAGCGTTACCGCTTCTGGTTTCCTGACGTATGTCAGCGCTGTTCATGTCAGCGCTGTTCAGGACAGAATTCTTTGCAGAATTGATTCTCACTAGATCTCGCAGCAACCTTGTCATTGTACAGTGAATTAAACACTTCTCACTGGATCTCGCAGCACTGTTGCATCTGTGCAGTAACAGTGTCGCGAAATCAACTTTGGCTCCCGAGTAAAGCTGTTCTGAGCTCGGACAAGTTTGTTTGAGTCACGGTCTGAGCTGATAAACGGTCCGCTCTGCGCAGCTGTAACGTAGCGCGGTTTAGTTTCGCTTCCATTTTGTTTCGTTTGATGTTTCTAAAATGCAACAGAAATGGCAGAGCTTATGAATTGGGCAACCCGGTGGTCGCACCAGTGCGACTGCTCATAAAAATTAGTCGCACTGGCAAAAAAAATGGTCGCAAAATGCAAGTTGGGAAGTCTTAATTATGACATCAGGTGTGTTCAAATCACTTTGGTCGGAGCAAGATGAAAATGCATTTTTTCTATACAAGATTCAACTATTTTTTTTACCTCTACATCTACAAAATGATAAATAAAGAATGTGCATCATGTGTCTTTTCTTTTTTGTTCTGTAAACTGAATCATTATATCCACCTTATTTTAAACATAAGAGTGGGTGCGGCTATTTGTTAACTAAATGTGACAGGTGTCCAGATTACAGTTATTTGAATTTATTATCATAATCATAAACACTCTGTTTATCACACTTACTTTTCTTCTAGTTATTTACCTATAGTGGCTTATAAATCAGAAGCCTCACACATTCAAATAGCTTTGCAAAATAAGGTGGATATTCTATCGTAATTCTACAATATAATGGTATTTTGTACATGCAACATAGATGGTTTTACTGTAAATAGAAGTCATTAATTTTAACAAATGTATCATTAATGCATGCATACGCTGCATAAACTTCATTCAGCATGTCTCTCACTAATCTCCCAAAATTAGAATCTCAGGGCTTTCAGCAACTGTTTGTAGTTTTGCTTGGGGGGGGGGGGGGGGGGGGGGGGGGGGGGGGGCGTTCTACATACTTTTAAAAGAAAATCCAGTTTACCTACTCATAACTACGACTTTGTGGTGAGGTTCTTGTGAGTTCAACTTCTAAATATGTTCTTTCTGATATGACTTCAACGTAGCATAACACTTGTTTTATTCTTTCAGCATGAATGCACTCTCAAAGCTCTTCTGATACTTCCACCTGAGAATAGTTTGAGTAAAAAAAGAGGCATCCTTTCACATCTCAGAACTCTAGCAGTCAGATTTAGGTGTTCTTGCTACTTGTTTTAGTATGACTTCATGGGTTTTCTTCCCTACCTTCACCAAAGAATGGTCATTTTAAACCTGTAGATTCATTTGAGCACTGATGCTGACAATAAAACCACACAGACTTTAGAACAAGCATCAATTCCAGCTCATTACTGAAATGTAGCCACAAGTGGTCAACTTGCAGGGAAATCACAAGGCTGGAATTACAACATGCGCCTGACGGCTGGTTGGCTCTCAAAGCTCTGCTGTTAAAGAATTCAGCTCCCCAGCTGTGTTCAGCCTGCTGGGAATGTGCTTTTGGCTCCCTCATAGCTAACCCACACATCCTATCCTCATCCAAGCCAGAGGGTTGTGTCCCACACTTCCTGTTCTGATCTCAGTGCTTTGCCACTAACAGTATAGTTTTTAACAGGGCTGATGTTGTGTGCAAGACAAATTGGAAAACTGATGTCTTTTTGTATCAACTCTATCCCTTATCCAAGTAAGCAGCACTACTGTATGTCAGCAAGGAAATTCCCCCAAGAGCAGGATGTCCAGCAGCACCGTCTCAGAGTATCTGGAACAGATGGGATATTAGAAAATGAAATGAAAGCAAAGAGCTGGTATCAGTGCTGTTATTCACTATAGTGTATTAAATTACCATTGACTATTAGCAGTGTAATTTCCACTACGGTAATAGAATTATACCAATAGGATGTAAAAAGTAAGGTAAGACTCTTATTTTGAAAGATAATAATACTTTCAGCGAGGGCACATTAAATAAATCAAAAGTGAAGACATCTATAATATTACAAAAGATTTATATTCCAAATAAATATTGAGGTCGACTGATTGATCGGCCAGGCCGATTAATCGGACGATTTTTGGCATTTTTCAATTAATCGGCATCGGCTGATTGTGCTGCAAATTAGGCCGATTTATAGGCAGGCACACCGGCAGGCAGCTAAGCATTGTTGTGGAACTCCCTCTGAGGCTGCGTAAGAGATGGAGCAGCTCACACTCTGCAGCAGTGGCTTGTTCACACACAGCTTCAGCTAATGGCAGGGCGGGGCAATTATGTTTTACCCTACTAGAATTGATGCCGGAAAGTTATCATATTCATAAGTGCAACAAGTCATTTGCATGTGAAAGTAGAAACATGTTCAATTCAGACGAAACTTCTGTGCTTATTATAACGTGCACGTTAAATTTCCTCATGTTAAATTTCCTTAAATTTTTTATAACGTGCATGTTAAATTTCCTCATGAAATGTGTGTGTAGGTCCGACAATATCCTCCACGATGTCATCGCTTGTGGCCAGCGCACTCTTAAGCGGTTGGGAGCAGCAGGCTGTGTAATATGTGTGAAATCTTTTATTTTTGTTATCAATATGGCCATTTGACTTATTGCAGTGCCCAGTGTTTCCTATACATTGAGTTATTTGTGACGGCTCATCATTATATTAAAACTGCCATAAATAGATTTTCCAAAAGACTTATACTTCGTTGAATAAAATGAGTGCTTCACGTTTCAGAAGGTGTTTTTATATCTTTGAAAAGAACCGACTGTCTTCAGAAAAGCTTCGATGTCATTTTCATTTCGTCTTTCCTGTAATGCCTGATAAAGTAGCGTTTGTGAGCAGTGCTTATTTGATTACTATGGAGGAATTATTTGGTCAGATTATAAACTAAAAGTCTAAAACTAAAAGCCTTAAACCAAAACTAAAAATCTAAATTTGAAACTTAAAGTCCAAGTCAAAGATTAATCTGGTATTTAGGATAGGGCATTTTGTATTTAGGATTGGGCATTTTGTATTTAGGATTGGGCATTTTGTATTTAGGATTGGGCATTTTCTATTTAGGGTTGGGCATTTGGCATAGGTGTGATTGGCAAAGGACAAAAAAGCAGGAAACTATACGGTGCACTTACGGCGGCGAAGCCCCCCACCCCCCACACACACAGTGACAATTTATATACATTTAATGAAAAAATTGCAAACAGTGCAAAACAGTGCACATTGAATTAGACTACTTCTGTTTCTTGGCAGTAGTGTTGTCACGGTACCAAAATTTCAGTATTCGGTACCGATACCAGTAAAAATCCACGGTTCTCGGTACCAATTTCGGTACCAAAGCAAAACACAAAAACATAATTAAAATTTTTGAAAACATTTTAGGAGTTATTCAGTGAAGAATAACATCTAAGTTAGCTAAAAATAAAAAATAAATAAAAAAAACAACTGCTTTTCTGACTGATATGACACAATGTTAACTATTTGTTCATTCTCTAAAACGCATATCTTAGATTCATAATTCATTTAAAAGCCTCTTGTGTGTAAAAATAGTAAATAGCATCATGTCCTCTTGTTTTTTTAACCTAATAAAAGTTATAGGAGCATTAAATAGTTAATAAAGAAACTTCATTCTAATGCTCATTATATTTATAGTAGTAATAATTCATTATACGATTAACTACTCTAATAACAGCATTCATTTCAATCCGACATTCAAATTAAAATATTTAATAATATTCATAACAGAAGCGGTGTTTTCCACAGCCTTTGGCTTTATCTTTTGGCGGCATATATATGCAAATTCATTGTCTGCCAGCAGGAGGCGCTTGTAGAGCGAGAGAGAGGTTTCCTCAGTAACAGCTGTAATCAGATAAGCGCTTCTTTCCTTAATTCCTCCTTTTGATGTAGTCATGTCTCACTGCTTTTCTGAAGAGAGTGCATCTGCATACCTTTCGGATAGCGCACCAAGAACCGGGTTGACTGGGCGCTCGGTACCACCGGTACTTTTTACAACACTACTTGGCAGCAAGGTTTTTCAATGCTTTCAGCCGCAGCTTTTGATAAGTCAGAATATGATTACATAGGTTATATTTCAGCACGAATTTCGCGACTGGACAGCGACTCTTAAGTAGCAGGTAGAACGTGTTCATATCAAGTAAATGTTTTGGGAAAAGCGCGTGGAAGTGCGGCGAGCGTTTGTAACCTTGCACGTAGAGAGCGCTCTTCAGAGATACATCGTTATCGGGAAACTCGACCCAGATCAGTTTTAAGCATTCATCAAAGTGAATCGGTTCAAAGGAGTCATTAGTTCGCAAATCGGACGTGTCATTAGTGGACAGATATGCTCATATGCTCCGCACATATAACGTTACTCCCAAATATATTTTTAGTTCGCACAGATTAAATTTCAGGAGCATATGCGACAAAAATGTTGGCAATTTCGAGCCTTGTAGAAGCTGCTAAGCTTTCTAGCTAGAAGTAAGCAATAACCAACATGGCGTTACTTTGCTAAGTTAGCCCAGAATCGTTTAACATTAATGTTATGGAATCATGACAAAAGGATCAATAGATTGGTTAAATTTTACTAGACCTGCATATAAAAATGAAAGACAATATATTGGATTTTTTTACCTGAATCATCCGTGTTCACTGTCTTCGTCAGTCAGCTGAAGCTGTTCACGTGAGTAGATGCTTGAGTGTGTGCGCGTTCATAACGGTGCGCGTACACTTTGAACTTCAATCGTGACCGATTGGACTACTTGCGTAGTGTCATGATGACATGAATCAGAGGCACAAAAAACGTTGACAGCGGTGAGCGGTCATTATGTTTACCAATACCCAACCCATCGCAACCCCCCCCCCACCTTTTTTTATTATTATTATTATTTTTTTTTTTTTTGCATGATTTACGAGAGCATCATTTTCAGGTCGGAAAAGCCGGATTTCCGGATTTTTCCGGAAGAATCACACCCCTGATTTGGTCATTTAGCCATTTAGGATTTAGGATTGGGCATTTGGGGATTTAGGATTGGGAATTTGGTATTTAGGATTGGGCATTTAATCATTTAGCCATTTAGGATTGAGGATTGGGCATTTGAGGATTGAGGATTGAGGAGTGTATGCAAATTAGGAGGCGTGGCCCAAATACTGGAGGCTGGGTTTGAAATGGCTGGTGCGCAGAGGCACCTTATGGACAGCAGAGGGAGCTCCCAGTGCTAAGGAGCACACTGTAATGAAGCCAAACAGAGCGAGTGAACGGCTTGAGCAAGGACTGTGTGATAACTTCAACTTAATGACAGCTTTGTAACATTTGTGGCCTCAAACCGAGTGTACAACTGATGCTTGCGCGCGTGGTAAATCACCTCCGCGAGATGAAAACAAAATCGCACGCGAGGAAATGGGAGCCCGTGAGCTCATTTCAAACTCTCGTGGCGCGTGACATGTTCTTTGTAGTGATGGGTCGTTCGCGAATGAGCCGACTCTGAGAGCCGGCTCTTGTAGGTGAACGACGAGAGCTGGCTCGCATATCTGAAGAGCCGACTCTATTTAAAAAAAAATATATATATATAACCTATAGAAATTAAATCATTATGTAATAATGAAATAATGGATGCATTTTATTTTATTTAAAATAGTTGACTAATTCAAAGAACAAAAAAAATATTATATAGGCCTAAAGGCGCACATATTCGTCTGAACAGCCTCACATTCTGTTCCTGTCAATCATACACGAGGTGTCAACCAATTATATGGCATGAGGGAGGGGCCGGGCCATCACACACACACCACACACACAGTGTCAAACTCAGAGAAGAAACCGCATCAGCCCCTCGAAAGTAAGGCAGCTTGCATTTCTGAATGCAAATCTATCATAAAATAAAAATATGATCAGCATTGTGTGTGTGTGTGTGTGTGTGTGTGTGTTCATGCTAGTTATACAAAACATAACTAGTGAGATAGTTCATGCTGGTTATATAACATGCCAAAAAAGAGGGACCAGTTTAATCCTTTCAGTTATTTATTTTTCTTTAATATGGGTTCTATTATGTTGTTCAGTCGTGACAAAAATAAAAGTGTTCGAGAGAGCAGGTGAGAAGATCGAGCGCGAGCAGCTGGGGAATGATCATGCGCGCGCGAGGGCTTGTATTGCGTGCAGAGAACATGTCACGCGCGCGCGAGATTTTGAAATGAGCTCGCGGGCTCCCGTTTCCTCGCGTGCGATTTTGTTTTCATCTCGCAGAGGTGATTTTACCGCGCGCGCAAGCATCAGTTGTACGCTCGGTTTGAGGCCACAAATGTTACAAAGCTGTCATTAAGTTGAAGTTATCACACAGTCCTCGCTCAAACCGCTCACTCGCTCTGTTTGGCTTCATTACAGTGTGCTCCTTAGCACTGGGAGCTCCCTCTGCTGTCCATAAGGTGCCTCTGCGCACCAGCCATTTCAAACCCAGCCTCCAGTATTTGGGCCACGCCTCCTAATTTGCATACACTCCTCAATCCTCAATCCTCAAATGCCCAATCCTCAATCTTCAAATGCCCAATCCTCAATCCTAAATGGCTAAATGATTAAATGACCAATCCTAAATACCAAATTCACAATCCTAAATCCCCAAATGCCCAATCCTAAATCCTAAATGGCTAAATGACCAAATGCCCAACCCTAAATAGAAAATGCCCAATCTTAAATACAAGGTTAAATGTTTTAAATTGCAAATTCCCAATCCTAAATACCAAATTAATTTTCAACTTGGACTTTAAGTTTCAAATTTAGATTTTTAGTTTTGGTTTAAGACTTTTAGTTTTAGACTTTTAGTTTATAATCTGACCAAATAATTCCTCCATAGATTACAGCCGTAACCAAAGAAATCGCTATATCTCCGCTCCAGCAGCGCCTCCTGCTGGCAGAGAATTAATTTGCAGTCTGTGGGAGCGTGCTTCAGAACTGTTTTGAGAAGGTGCTTAAGTTTTGAGCCATGTATTGTTACTCTAAATTGGGCTACTACTACTATTACTATCTTGTACCCTGCAATAATAATTTGCTCAAACTTATTTTTATGAGATGAATGGAAAAAAAAGAAAAGAAAATCAGCCAAACATATATATCGGCCATCGGCTGCCCTGATTTCTAAATATCGGCATCAGCCGATATTTAGAAAACTCATATTGGTCGACCTCTAAATATATACTAACAAATATATATTAGTGTTTATAAATATGTATTAGTATAAATAAATATTTCAAATGAATACTTTCTATTCATCAAGAATCCTGAGGAAATGTATCAAAAATATTAAGCAACTGTTTTCAACATTGATAAGAAGAAAGGTTTCATGAGCACAAAATCAGCATATCTCTGACTCAGAGAACCTAAGTTTTCAGAAGTTCATATTTGATGTTAGATATCAGTATTAAATGTTATCTAGCATGCTTGATAAATCGTGCAGGCCAGCAGAACAACCAACATTACTGTATTCCCAACATGCCTGTTCTGTCATTCCATGACTAGAGAGGATGTCTCATCATTTGCCTGTCATCTGATTGGATCATAATGAATCTATAATGGGGTGTGTTGTGAGGAAAGAACTTTTAGTGTTGAGGTTACCCACCCTATCAAATATGAATGAGCACAGGTTCTCTGCTGACAAGTGTGGAGAGAACAGTGCTAATGCCTTTCAGAGCTGCAGCTCACAGTCACGTTCAAGTAATAACAAGAAGAAAAGGAGAGGGGTTTTCAAACCAGGTCCACAAAAAGACAAACGTAAAGGGATAAAGTCTCTTCGCTGGACAAAGAATTCTTTGCATTTACTAAGCTAGATCTAGTTCAACATGCCTTAATGAGAGTCTTAATCTTAAAGGGGGGCTATGTATAACGTTAACAGGCAGAGACTGCCTCTTTCCCAAGTACATGAATAATTCAAGCGGCGTTGGATGAACCTAAAATACATAATTACTGTTTGACTTATCTAAGCTTTGATTCTGCCATATCTGGACCCAGCACTGCTCAAACTTTGTGCTATCTTGAAATAACATCTTATTAGCATTCAGCGGGGGTTCCTTGGAAATGCATTGAGTGAATAACTCCCCATTCTGTAAACCAAAAATTAGAGGACGTTGATGAAAAAAGTTGCCCTGGGAGAGTAGTTAAGTGAGGACACATATTGTACAAGAAGAGCATGTTTTTGAAACTTATGTTGGGTCATGCTGGACGGGTGGTAAAAACGGTTTTGGGGGGATAAGGAGGAGATCAACAGGGCCTGCAGTGCCTGGAGCAAACCAAAAAGCAAATGGCAAGCGACGGACAGGGCTGACCCTGAGGTATCCAAAGGGGGAAATATTTGGCTTCAGCCCTGAACAGCTTAAAAGCCACCAACGAACTTGTTCCCTCCAGACAAAAGAGGAGACAAGAACAGTGCATTGTTGGACATGCTGAGCCACGCTTACGCCAAACAAGCACATAGAGACAAAGGGTGCCCCGGCACTCTTGAGTCCTCAAATCTTCAAAATTGCAGCCTGAGGAGAGGGTGAATCTACAAAAATTTATAAATAAAGGCTTTGGTTTAACCTTAAGACATGGAGACCCTCTAAAGTCAACTTAAAAATTAAATTACAGAAAACTGAAAGCACTAGAGGCATGACACTACAAAATTAAAGAACCCATACTGTACTCTGCGCTTGCTCTATTTCTATTAACAATATCCAAACCTGCCCAAACTCTTTATGATGCCAGCAGCAAAAGCTCTGTATAGTAAACGAACCTGTCTCATTGCTAAGATTCCTGTGTTCGCAGCATCTACAACTCATAGTGAGCTGTCGCTTTTGTTACTCATTTTTGAGCCTTTGTCTGGGTCTTATTGCACAGTGTATGTCACATGTTTGTGAGAGTGTGCGGCTTCTTTCAGGGGGCAGATGCACAGATGTGGATTTACTGCAAAGGGCTGCTAAGAGCCAACTGTCAAGGCTGACAACTTTTGTGTGGGAGGTTGAATCAGTTACGATCGAGAGAGGAACAAATTGTTTTCCCCTGAAAAATAATCCGATTTGTGTGCCCGGCGGCCGATTCCAATTCAACAGAAGGAAGAAAGCTTCTTGTAGGCAAGCAGGTGACAATGTTTAGCCCCAATCTGATAGCCACACAGGTCCTGACTGTGAGCAAGTAAACTCACTACAACATTTTCACTAATCAATAAGCTTGCGGAGCATGCCCGCACACCAAACAGTGAGTGTTCGTAAATGTACATGAGCAGTATGAAGCAAGCGAGCTCTCCTACAGTCTGCCCCATTTTTGTGTATATAACTACAGCTCTCTGAAAAGATAATGATCCGGTCATTAATCTAATGTTTTGGGGGTGAGGGGCCATTAAGTCAGACAGATGCCCTAAACCAGGAATTAGGACTATATATGTTGGCAAACATCCATGAGCTTGTCGCCCTCCTCATTTGTCTTTGTTTCTATATTCTGCAGTAAACAGGTGCAAAGGAAAAAAAGGTTTGTCGAAAAGAAATATCAAAGGGTGAGGAAAGTCAAAATCAAAATTGCAGCATCAAAGGCAGACAAAACTCAAAACCAATACAAAGCCTGTCTGATCAGCAAGCACCGTCACTTTGATCAATCACAAGTCAACTTATCCAAATAACTAGGCATCCACAAACACAAACAGCCGACGTCAGAGTGCATCTAAAACTAGAATGAAAGCAAGCCAGTTACAGACATGGAAATCAATTATCTGTGATTTACATTTTATTCCTAATAATGGTTAAATGTGATTTCTGTACTTTATTTGCTATTTATTACACAGAATCTCTTTAAAGTCACAATAAAACAGAAGTATTGACAGATCTTTTCTTCCATACTGTGCACAACGTATTGTACATCTGAGTGAAGCAAATTATTGGGGGAAAAAAACGTAAAGCGGGAACTTGGTTGCATCCATCAGTTGTTGACTGGATGTTGAGATGAGATGAATGAAAGCTTGCAGTTGATTGTGGAGGGGTGGGGTTTAAGTGGACGAAATGATTGTAGAAGTCCAGCGTACATCTACAGAGAGAAGTCTGACATTTCACTGGAAGATCAAATTATGACATTTTGATTACGAGGTCAAAAATATTTTTAGAAAATGAATCATTTGCAATAAGATCTATAACATGCAATTACAAAATAGAACATCAAGCACATTGTGTATATGTAGGGAATGTCCCTATAACTTTCTCTGCGAGTCTCTGACCTCTTCAGGGAAACCAATAACTAAAAACATAAATGTGGCTGAGACATTTCAGCTTTGCCAAGTTTTTCTTCTAATGACTCACTGCCAGTTTCAGTGAATAAAATCGAGAGATCGACAACAATGTTTTGGCATTCTTTAACATAAAAATCCTTGTGGTGCTTACCCAGTATGTTCTTTCACTGCTGAACTCACCTTTCACATCCAATTTGTTCTCTTGTCTGTAATCCTCATAACTTATAAAGATGCTGAGTGGAAGAAAAATTAGATAACCTAATTTTTTCAAGTGATTTTATGATGAATTATTTTTTCAGTGAATACTCTTTTATGATTTGAGCAATTACCCTTGTCTTCTTAACGACTTTTGTGTCTTTGTGTATAGAATCTGGCTTCTCAACCCAAAGAGACCACACCTGCAAGGGAATCCTTTTCCCACCACTACCAGCCCGAAAATAAAACCCAGCATCTCCACCAGGCTTCTTTTCCAGACACACCCAGCTGAGGGTTTCGCCTTGAGGTCAAAGGCACCACGCAGCACTCTGGCAGCCAATCAGAAACACCCTTGGAGCCCTAACTTGCCCCCTAGGAGCAGGAGCCACAACCTTACCTGATAGCAGCTGGGCAGGAAGGTGCAGTAACAAAACATTTTCTTTACACAGTCACCTATTCTACAGTTCTTCATCCTTCCTGCTTTCTTTGATTGCTCTTCATCTGCCTTCTCCGTTTCCTCTTTTTTTAAATCTCACAGTTCTTTTCTTCTGAAACCTTTCTTGGCACCTTCACAGGCACAGATTACACTGCAATGGTAAAATACACAGAAGGCATTATGACTGAATGTCAAAAAGAGACACTATATTCTTTTCTTTTCTCTTCACTGGGTGTTTTTTTTTTTCCATGGTCTCTCTTTCGTATTGATATCGCTTTCATATACAATGTCACTTGAAAGGGCTGTAGGAGGCACATGTTGGGGAAAAATGAATACCTGAACGATGCTAGAGCTTTTGAAGTTCTTTGACTCCAACTGTAAAACGCCCCACAACGCAACACCCAGGTGGGGTCAAACACGCCTCTAAGGCATGAGAATCAGTAGTGTACTGTACACAGCCAGAAACCTGTAATGAACCGCAGGTATGTGGTGTGTGTGGGTGAGCACCTGCGCAATTGTAGTCTGTCTAAACAAACTTACGCGTGGACTGATTTCATTATCTGAATGGGGGCCAGAGTTAAACAATACACAGCATATGCCGGGCTGCCTCCGGAAGTCACGAGGATAGTAAGACTATAATAAGCTATGAAGGTTTGTGCTGAACCTTACATAAACTGCAGATTGACTTTTTGTTAATAGCTCTATTCAATCTCAACAATAAGTGGGAGATCATTAAGCATGTTGTGCATTGGGACACATTGCACTTGGTCTCAGCATTGCACTTTATCTCAGTTGATACTTGATCTTTAACAATGATATGGATTGTGATACATTTCTAATCTTCAATTTGTTGACTGGGGTTGCAATTAAGAGCATGCTAAATGAGCTACCTCAAAGCGGTTACACAGTAATGAGAAAGCTCATTAAGCATTTTGCAAACCAGAAGTCCTAACTGTCTGAGCATCTGCTCTGTTTAGCCACGTGCAATGCTGTCAAATTTTAGAAGGAGGCAATGGACCTATGTTTTACTCTCCTACAGCTTCTGTTAAACACATTAAATAAGCAATTAGACAGTTTCAAAAAGTTGTTTTAATGCAACATTCTCTACAAATTATTATAACATTCTTTTATATCATATATAAAAAGATGACAAGCGTGTTTTAAATACTTGCATTTTTCTACATGAGAAACAGCATAGACTGTAGACCTTAGGGTAGTGCATATTTTCTTTTTGACAGGAATGAAAATTAGGCTGGGATGGACAGAAATACAGCTGTGTTCAATGGATTGTCCTGTTATTTAACAACATACCAACTGTTCAACTGACAAAATGTCTTTCCTAAAAAATTCTGTAAACAAAACTCTATAATAGCGTTTTGAAAGGGGTGAGTTGTGAAAATTACATGATGTAGACCTTATAGAGTGTGTGATATTGTATGTGCAAACATTCAATAAGCTGCCAGAGTTCTGGAAAAGGTGTTTCCATACAGAATGAAATCTGAGTAACATCTACAGGATGTTCTTTTCTTGTTTTGTGGGAAAGAGATAAAGGCACGTAAAGTAGCCGAGTGTCTATTGTTGCATTCACCTCTAAAACACCTCTACAGATGGTTATTTTTAGTTAAGGGTCACAAGAATCGCCAAAACGGATTATGGAAAACCTTCCAAGCAGCACAAGACTATGTTAATTCAGTTTCCAGCCTCATGCAAGCCATTTTTTATTTAGCTGCAATAATAATTATTTTACATCAGGTATGACGCACGGCATGTTTAACTTATACGTCATTTAGAAGAAGTACATTAATTTGGCAATCTAAAAAGAGCCAATTGAATTATGTCTCTTATCAACAGTCTATAACTGTATAAACAAAAGACCATCTACATGGACAGAACATGTTTTTAAAAGTCTTTAAGTCCATTTTAACTTGTAACAGTGACTGAAGTACAGTTAGACAATGGTCTCAAAGACATACTGGGTAAACAGGGTATCCCTGCAAGGGGCATGGAAAAATAATAATAAGACAGAGTGTTGTAGTACCGCTGAATCATGTATTCTCCACAGACAGGATTTATCCAAGGATTAATGAATCACATTAATTCAAAAGGAGGATAATAAGTCAGGATTAACTATGGGTGGAGAGGACATTTCTTTCTGAAAGAGAAGTAAAGCCATCTGGGAAATGGGAAGCCCTTCTGAAGACCTTCTAATATGGGAAATGAATACCACAAAACACTTGACTTTGTAACTGTGATACACTTAGCAAAGGCTGAACAGTTCTTCTTCCATTACCTGACTCACTTGAACTTTATACAGAGTAACTGAGCATGGTTACGTTCAAGTACAGCTTATAGTAGTATTTTTACTGGCTGCATCCCCACTGATGCTTCTGTTCTTGAGATGAAAGCCCTATAAATCTCCACACAGTGAGCTTTTAAATGCATTCTTCAGACGTACGCAAATGAACAGGCCTGAACAGCACCAGCACTCTGATGGTAAGCAATTGGGACATTATCAGTAACTTAATAAAGATTCCTCTAAAATAACTAACTACAGAGGAAATCAAGCGGGAAGCATCCCCTGTGCGAGTATATATCAATGTCAAATACTTCAAAACAAATCCTACATTTAAAGAAGCTGTTAATGACAGACTCAGTGTAATATATAACTCTCACGAGCAAGCCAATTCTCTCAGCAATAACAGTCTTAATGCTTTTCATGACAAAATGAAATAAATCATTTATCGCCTCTGGACAAAAGTGCTGAGCTTTGTGAATAATGCAGGCACGTGTTAAAGCCTTATTAAAATGCTTCTCTGCTAATTGTGTACTAATTGCATTGTATCTCTTCACATGATGAACTTGATACAGTCATGCATCACTATATAGCTAATACAATAGTCAGCCACCTATTCATTACAACTGACCTTTAAAATAACGAAATAAGGATTGCGCCTGGAGAGTGTTTGTGTATGGCAGTTCATCTGAAATGCTCTTCCTGTACTTCACTTTATCATAAGCCATTTGAGTCAGTCTAACCTGCAGCAGATGTGGTAAGTAATGACCATCATTAATTCAGCCCCAGCACACCTTTCATGCAGACAGGAATAATAGCTCTGCTGGGCCACCTGCACAGCTGTACCAGACAGTGGAGAAACTAGGCTAACCTCTAGTCTGCAGTCTGAAGAAGACTGTACCATCTCTTAATATACCAAGCTCACATGGTTGATTTTTTGAATGGAAAGGGAAAAGATTCCCAAACTGCAATTTAACACCATTTCACCATTTTTATCTAACATTACACACACATAATGTAGTTAAGTTCTTGATTAGGAGGACACAGATATTCTCCTCATCTCAGACTGGGGATTCTGAGATGCTGCGCTGCGTATGAATATAGGGTGGAGTCAATACACCCATACAGGAACAACACAAACTGTGATGGGCTGCTCCAATTTATACCGTAAATAATTCAGCACAGAAGCACTGCAGTGAGAGTGAAGGATAGTGTTAAAACAAGGATTCTATATAGAAAAAAAAAGAAGGAATAAAGTGTTTTTTTTTTTTTTGTATGGGGTTTTGGGTTTTTGTGTTTTTTCTGTTTTTTTACATGTGAGATTTTTTTTTTTTTTTTAAAAAAAACACAAGGGTGTAGATGTGACAGACCTGTTTGTAAGTTACAACCTAGAGTAGGGGTAGCATAAATGATAACATATGCTCTATGTAATATTTGACTGCTGCACCATTAAATTTGAATGAAAGTCTCAAACCAGGAATGATAAATGGAATTTAAAAAAGGGCAGGCCAATGGGGCCATACAGCTTTGTTTTGTATACTTAAAAAGCTTAGTTTTGTATACATATAAAATATTTTTTGTATGTATTATAATTTAATAATAGTTATACATACATATATGAAACAGAGAAAAAAGTAAAGACTATTTAACATTAAATATTTTACTATAATTTATATTTTTAATAAAACATATTTTTATTATAATAATAAATATTTAATATAAACTTAATTTGTGATTATTTGTAATTAAAATGTTTGCTTATTTTTAATTTTATATATATATATAATACAATTTATTAATATAATATATAACTATGAATATCAAATATATATATAAATTAATATATATAAATTAATATACTTAAAATAAATATATTAGAGTTTAAAATATGTTATATATATATATACCTCCAGCAAAAACATATTTCTCTATCTTTTATAAAAACATCTCTCTACCTTACAGTGTTTTAATTTACCATAAAAATGTTTTACATCTGTGCTGAAGTTATTTACTACCAAACAATCATTAAGAATTCATAATGACCTAGCATGCACATGTCAGTAAAGTCACATGTCCTTGAGAAAAAGTGTGTCTACCTCACTCTGACACACACACACACACACACACACACACACACACACACACACACACACACACACAAAACATTTGACATGACATAAGAGGGGTGTGGCTTAAATTGACTGAACTATCACTTTCACCTTGACTGAACTGTTAAAAACCAAGCTGACTAAATTTAAACCAGTCCAACTCAAATAACTATCCCATTCTCCTAAATAGAACGGCAGACAGTGAGATGAACTCATTACGTTGTCATACTGTTAACGTCTAACTACTCAACTTGCACACCATAAACCCCACATGAATCGAATTATTATTATATTTTTTGTCTAGTGATAACATACTTCCCACTAAAACAGGAAGTTTATATGGTACATATTTTAAATATCTAATAGCCTTTAGCTAGGTCACAGCCGTAAACATGAATTGCTGACCGCTAGTCAGCTGCAGGTTAGCCTATATTAGACGCAGGAAATTCTCGATTGGACAAAAATATCTGTACATTACACGATAAATAATCAATATTTTTTGTCCCTTTTTTTTTCAAGAGAAAATGTTTTTATGTCTAGCTGTATTTGCCAACTTGGTCAGCATTTAAGAGGCCTCAGTGACAAGACCAGGATTCAAATTCACAAAAACTTTTGGATGCAATAAATACACAGGGGCCTCATCAGAATCAAATTCTACTAAGAAAGTGATGACAGTTTGTTTACATAGCTACTAACAGGTGATAGTAAACACAACTGCATGAGTCTCTGTTATTATGATTTCAAACTTCAGCTGCAAAGAAGAAGTAATAAACGACTGAGCAAAGGTAACGACCATTTGACCATAAACTTACCCAGCCTCCATTTTCCTCGATCCAGTTTTCCAGAGGCCCGTTCAGGTAGTCTGTCATCCAGTGTGCAATATTATCTACCTGGGACGCCATCTCCCGGTTGACGCTCTCCACACACATGGTCCCACCAAACTCAAAGAAAGCGATGATCCGCCCCCAGTTCACTCCGTCTTTAAAGAGCTCTTCTGCCACGGCTAAGAAGCTGCGTTGCGTTGTATTGCGTTGTATCATGCGGTGGGACATCTCCTCAAATTCACGCTGGTACATCCTTTCTATCTCGTCTCCAGCCTCGCGTAGCGCCCGGTAGATCCTGGAATAAGGGTCTGAACGAGTGACCCGGTGAGCTATCAGGCATTCAGAGTTGTTCCCCCCTCCGGCTGAGGGAGCCTGGAGTCTCCTGTCAGAGTTTAGAGAGGAGCCCTCGACTCCTTTATTGACGGTGTCATCGTCCTCCCCAGAAGATTGAGATTTCCACACATATCCCTTCTTTGAAAGTTTGATATTGATGTATTTCTCCACAATATTCCGATTGTCAAAGCGAATTTCGTTGGCCATCGTTATTTAAAGCGATAAAAACGAACGCGAGCAGGGAAAAAAATCGGTTATTCAAAGTACATCGTAACGGAAAAAACGTTCTCTCACAGAGAAAAGCTCCGAAAAAATGTCACATTCACATGGCGTTGATGTGAGTTCTCTCATTAAAAAACATTTTTTAAGGAAAATTGTATTATTTAGTTTCACATTCATTGGTTATGACTCATAAAAACGTTATTTGTTAACTTTATAGCAAGAGCTGTCAGCGAACCTGCACGTCCAGAGCGCGCTGATCTGTGGAGATATTAGATGGATTGGCCGTTGCTGCAGCGCGCGGTCAAGATCCGCACAAGTCTCGAGCGCGGCGCGAGGAATGCCGCTTCTCAAAGTCACTGCGCTTATATTCCAGTGAACCTCCAGCCAAGAGCGAAAAAAAGACAGGCGACGTCGTTGACGTTTACGAGACCGAAGAGGAGAGTTAAAGCAAACGCTGTATTTCTAATTATTCCACTGACATTCGAGCTCACAGAAAGACGGAAGAGAAAATAGCAATCAAGTCAGCGCACGAAGAAGCACTTTTGCTGTGTGTAAAATGTACAAGTAGATTTCCATTCTTTGGCAAGATGCAGTTTTTCCAACGCGCGGCACGAATCGTGCAGAAATTAAGCGCCGACGAATGACATCGAGGCTGTCGCGTTCATTGAAGCAACGCTAGAACGCTTTTGAAACTAAACACTGAAGATACTCGTTCTACGGGGGCAGCACTTCCTCTACGTCACACCATTCATTGCTTTTGGCGTAGTACTAGGACTCTCCAAATGAAGAGTATTTATGGTGTATGAGTTTGTGTTTGAAGTGCACTTCTTTTCATTCCTTTCAGCTTTGTCAAAGCTTCTTTTCATTTTTCCCTCATCATAAAGTTGAGGCATTTTTTTTAAGTAGGCCTACAGGGTTCTCGCATTTGACAAATAAATTTCCAGTAGGGGAACCAGGGAGGATCGCAACATATTTTGTTCAAACGTCAAGTTTTGAATGTGTGCTATAATACAAAGATGATTTGCTGCTCAGTTATTACTGAGTGATGGCCAATTATTAATAAAAAAATAAAATTTTCAGGATTTATTGGTGAATACAAAGTATTCAAAATAACGCAATATTCAAAGAATACAAAGTTCAAAAGAACAGCATTAATTTGAAATAAAAATATTTTGTAAAATTATAAATGTCTTTACTGTTTTGCTTCATCCTTAAAAAGTAGTAATATTAATAATATTTAATTATCAATATTAATAATTACTAAAAACTCTCTCTCTATATATATGTATATATATAATTATTATTATTATTATAGTCATACAAATTATGGGAACAATTATTTCTGAGTAGTTATAATCAATTAAAATAATGATGCTACTGCCTTTTTTAATTGAATCAGTTAAATGAGCAATTTGAAAATTTGGTTCGAGCTTTGGTCAAAAGTACTACTTTAAATCACTAATGTTAAGTTCACTGGTTAGTGCATTTACTAACCACTGAACCTAATGAGCAATGTGTCTACTTAGTTGATATTCAAGCAGTAACAAATGTGTGACTTATAAAACAGTTTTAAACACTGGAGCTACAAATATTTATTTGACACACAGAACTATTTATGTGAACTGTACTAAAGCTTTTCAAAATGATGGAAAATGTGGAGTACATGAGCACCTAAGATATGCTTTCCCTTTTACACAGACACACACTCATAAATGTCATTTTACGCAGTTGGAAAGTGATTGGATTTACTCACACACCTCAGCCAATAACACACTCTCTTGCACTATCTGCCCCAGCCAATCACGTTAACACATGCACTTCCACGGTAGTTAGGTATCAGGTTAAATGTACCAACACAAATGCTTTGTTCTCAGTACGAACAGTACCAAGCCAAAATACTGCAGCAGCTCAGAGTTTAATTCAGTGCATTTATTTAGATTCACATATATTTTAAGGCTGTCGGTTGCACAGCATTATTGAGTTTGGAACGTTTCATTAATGCAATCCTGATACATTTTTAATAATTAAGGCGGAATGCATTTATTTCCACTGTTTCTTTTCATAGTCCCACTTATTAGAGAATCCATGGACGGGGTTCACTCTCATATCGATCATCCTCTGCGTCTGCTGTGCGACTGACTCTTGAGACAGAGTGTGCGGAACATCACCATACACTGCAAGAAAGAGAAAAACAACACTGGTCACATCAAGAAAGAGAATTAAAGTAATATTCTTGTGTATAATACAAGTTGTTCCCCCAAATTTATTAATAATTCTGTCATCAATTATTCACAATCTTGTGTAGGAATTTCAATTTTAAGTTATATACTTAAAGCTATAACTTTAAGATCTATTGACAGCCCAAATTTGAATTGTAGTTTTGTTTGTAAAAACAAACAATTTAGAAATGCCCTTACATTCATTCATTTGTTTGTTTGTTTCACAGAATAACGAATAATTTATTAAGAGTTCTAAAAGCTTAAGATAAAACACTGATCAATAATTTAAAAAAGTGTAAAAGAAAAAGATGGGGGTGTCGAGTGTGAAAACAGTTAATTGTGCAAAATCCCCTTCTATTTCCCCGCTTACTGGAACTGTAGACTTGTCAGCAAAATAAAAAACCCAACAGCACATAGAGACCAACTAACAGAGGGCAGAAGCCAACAGCTCAGACTCTTCTGTGGAGTTATATCCTCCAGGCAAAAACAGGGGACAAAAAAAAGTAAACAAATTAGAGAAAAACATTGCATCTGCACAACATGCACAAACCTGTCTGCTAATATCACAGACCTGGTTCATGTAAAAAAAGAGCCAATAAACATGGCTCTTTTTGAACTCGGTCAAAAAAAGGTTGCAGTTCAGGGTTGCAGTTGCAGTTCAAAAATCCACTTGCTTCTATTACTATTATTATAAATATGCTTCTATTATCTTTTATTATTATTATTATTATTATTTTTTTTTTTTTTTTTTTTTTTTTTTATTATTTTTATTTTTGAATGGATTTTTATATTATTTGAATTTTCATAAAATTTGAATTTAAAAACATTAAATAAAAAAATAACATTTTAAATAACATTTTTCATATTGATCTCATTTTAAAATTGAAATTATTTGTTCCTGAATTTTCACCAGCCATTACTCCAGTTTTCGATTACAATTAATATACTAATTTGTTGCTCAACTGATGACCAATTATTATTCATTATTCTTTTTATTATCAATTTGTACACTATTTTTGTGGAAACCATGATAGATTTTTTTTTTTCAGGATTCTTTGATGAATATAAAGTTCAAAAGAGTACCATTTATTTGAAATAAAACTCTTCTGTAATATTATATATGTCTTTAACTTTTGATCAATTGAATATGTCCTTGATGAATAAAAAAATATTAATTTCATTTTTAAAGTCTCATTTACTGTTAAACTATTTGAACAGTAGTGTATCACTGTTTCCACAAAAATATTTATCAGCAGAACTGTTTTCAACACTGATAATATTTTAAGCAACAAATCAGCAAATTAGAATGATAATGATCTGAAGAATCAAGTGACACTGAAGACTGGAGTAATGGCTGCTGAAAATTCTGCTATGCCATCACAGAAATAAATCACATTTTAAAACATATTCAGACAGAAAACACTTATTCAAAATTGTAATAATATTTCACAATAAATATTATTATATATTTATAAATAAACATAGAATGTCTTACATTATTGCTATAATGACAGCAGTCACGTTGATTTTACCTCATAATATTTCTTTCTTGTACATTTTTTATTTCAAGGTTTAAATTTTGAATCCCAGATTCTCGGTGTGGACTCAGACTGTTATCTAGTATTTGGTTTATACTATGTCATTTTTTTTCAATGGCAGCTCCCCTTCTGAGACGCCTCAAGGCTGACAATACAGTTTCTGTCACACAAACACATCAATAAGATTATGAATTTTGTTTTTGCCAGGTTGAGTCATTGCACCTGCCCTGAGGTATTCAGGAAATTCTGTTCAGTTTTCAAGAATTTGTGGGGCACAGATGCCTGCATATCCCAGAATAAGAACCTGAAGTGTGACTGTATCCCAGGTGTCTTTCCAAAAAAATTGCCCCTTTTATCTCCTCTTTAAATTCCAACAATTGCTAAAGTCAACCTCAGACGAGTCTTAATACCCAGCCCTAATGAGTTTAACGAACAGCGGCCCAGAGTGGAGTTTTTCAAGTCACAACATGAGCCAGACATTGCGGGAAATACCCCGTGCTCAACTGACAACTGACTTTTGGACTTCTATACCTTTCTGGCTTTGACGTGGCTACACCTCTCTTTCTACCCCCTCAAGGATCCTCACCAAACTTTTGTTCACAGTTTTTCTTTTTTTCTTCCCTCCTTGCGGTATTTTCCTCTACTGCATCTCTCCTGAGGTGATGTAGCATTGACTTCCTTCCTCAAAGAACTGGGGCTTCTGAGACAGAGATGGAGGAGACTCGTCTGCTTCCGCTCACACTTATACTAACACACACACAAGCACACTTATTCTGTTTTAAACATGTCAACTGCTTTCCATCCATCTTAGGCACACACAGCCTTGGAAATCTTCTTATCATTTGTGAAGAAGTTCAGCTGGGTCTTAAGGGATTCCTGAACTGAAGCCATGGCTCAAACACGTAAATCTTTCCCCTCTTTTTCGCTCCTTCAAACCATTGACTGGAAAATACAACCCAGTCCAATTATTTCAGTGGGAGTGTGTGCTGCAGGTAAAAAGGTTGTGCTGATTCTTCCATCTGACATGTGAAATCAGAGGACTGGTGGTCACATTAGAGGAAAAGGATAAAAAAAGAACAAAATCCAAGTGAAATTGAACTCTTTTGGGCCTTAGTGAAATGTAAATTCTGTCATCATTTACTTCCCTTCATGATGTTCCAATCGTGTATGACTTTCTGTCTTCCATGGAACACAAAAGATGATATTTTGAAGAATAGTGGCAACCAAACAGTTTCAGGTTCCATTCACTTTCATATGGTAACTTGTTTTGAGTCTAATTGACTTCCATTGTATGGACAAAAAAAAATTATATGGAAGTCAATGGGACAAAAAAAAAGAAAATAAATTATTTGAAAGAATATTGTCAACCAAACAGTTTCAGGTCTTATTGACTTCCATAGTATGAACAAAAAAATACTACAGAAGTCAATGGGACACAAAAGAAAATAGTTTGAAAAATACTGGCAACCAACTGCACTGCCTTTCATAGTATGGACAAAAAAATACTATGGAATCAATGGAACCTTAACATGTTTTCCAACATTCTTCAAACTGTCTTCTCTTGTGTTCCACAGAAGAAAGAATGGCATGAGGGTGAGGAAATGTTTTGCATGGACTATCACTTTAATTTATCAGAAGCCAATCTGTTACAGGTATGTTGATTTTGGTTTTGATAACTGTTTCTGATTTCAGATTGGATGAATAAATAAATCATCAACACAATTAAATCCAGCTGAATCTCACATCAAAGCAACATAACGTATCGTGAATGATGAAATGCCTGAAATTCAAGCATTTAAAACTTTCCTGCCATGATAATCTGGTAATCAAAAACTATTATGCATCATTTAGAGAATGTATATATCTTCATATATAAACCCACCATAGACACGCTGCCACCACACCAGCAGCCCTGTGAAGCCAAGGAAGATGAAGACGCCTCCAAGGACAGTCATCCACTCTTTGGAGCCTTGCCTCATCTCTGCATACGACAGCTCATGTGTGAGTCTGTATACTGCAAAAAAAGTAAGAAAAAAAAAAACACTACAGATGATCTGATTAGTAACTGTTGGATTTAGAAGCACGCACACTTGAAAGCCAAAGAGGTTTGCCACCATTCAACTCAAACACTTATACAACGCTGCCATCTGGTGGGAAAGAACTTTTAATACTTGAGGCCAAATGAGTGTGAAGTCATTATCATATCTGCCATAATCATTGTAATTCCCAAGATCCATGCCCCATTTACTAAATTAATAATTTAGCCTTGAGGGATCTTACCCAGGTAAAATAATCTATTATACATCACAAAGTAATATAAAACTGAAATAAATATAAAAAAAAAAAAAATTATGAAAATATAATTCAATATAGAAAATGTACAAATGTACAAAATATAAAATATTTAAAAAAAAATCTTTATACTTATACTAGGCTGTATTGATAACTAAGGGGTGATTTGTGACATTTAGCTTCTGTTAGAACTGGAAAAATCCTGCTGAAACCTCTCAATTTTAAAAGCAAATAATTCTAATAGCTACTGAAGAAAATTTATCAGTTTCTGCCAAGTGTTCAATCAGCATTCAAACCCTTTTAGACCTAAAGGATCTTATTAACTTCTATTGGTGGGTCTAAAAAAGCTGTTCTTCATAACTAAATAAAGGATATGTACCCATATATCCAGAATTATATATATCATAAACATATATATCATAAATATATAAAAATACATATATATTATATATATCATAAAGATTTTTTTTTAATTATGTTTTGGAAAGAAGTATCTTAAGCTCACCAAGGTATTTAGTAAAAACACTAATACTGTGAAATATTTTTTACAATTTACAATGTTTTCTATTTGAATGTGTTTTGAACTTAAATATATTCCTGTGATGACAAAGCTGAATTTTCAGCAGCCATTACTCCAGTCTTCAGTACTTGATCCTTCAGAAATCATTCTGCACGGTAAACATTTATTATTACTTTCAATGTTAAAAACAGCTGTGCTGCTTAATATATTCATGGAAACTCTAATTCTTTGATGAATTATTTAATGAAAATTTATAAAATTTTATACACAATATAAAAGTCTTTACTGTTACTTTTGATCAATTGAATGTGTCCCTGTGGAATAAAATTATTAATTTCTTATCTTGTCTTATCTTAAAAATATTAACCCCAGACTTCTAAATGGTACTGTATATCATATTTTCATTACAGTACCTACTTCTACTTTCAGTAAAAAATGACATGTGAGCATGTTTATATTGTAAAGACAAATATTCAGGTGCCTTGTGAGTGAGTAACAGTTTCCTCCACACCCAGGGTCAAAGTCTAACCTGTTCTTGTAACAATAGTAGATTTATGACTGATCATTTTCTTATTAAGCAGTAGATTAAAAAGCTAAAAGTTGGTCTATGTCATGCAGATTTACAAGCTAGTTTCTCCTCCTTGGTGAGCTGGGTCCATGATCCCTTCTCTTTCTCTTTGAGTTTCTTCTGTTCAGAACTGAGATTTCTGACAAATGGAACATCTGGCAATGGCGTGTCCAGACGGTTGTTGTACTGAGGAACGGAGCAGTCAATCACATCAACATCTGAGGACAAATGCACAAGAACAACAACAGTCAGAGAACTGTAAAGGGTTTGAAAGTATCTGTCCAAATAGATAGATAGACAGATGTGAATGA
Organism: Cyprinus carpio; assembly: GCF_018340385.1. NCBI lineage: Eukaryota > Metazoa > Chordata > Actinopteri > Cypriniformes > Cyprinidae > Cyprinus > Cyprinus carpio. Next base: position 18,663,125 of record NC_056595.1, read on the forward strand.
CAGCTGTGTGGTCTCTATTGCCCTTGAGAGTGTGCTGTCACCGTGAGTGTGTGCAGCCCAGGCAGCAGATGAAGTTGACACCCTCCTCCAGAATCCAGACTGCAGTCCCCGCACCAGTGCACGAGAGGCCAGCATCTGAAAACAGTGCCAACATGTATTGGCCGGCCTCATGGACAACTCATTAAGCTTTCAGGAAAGTCATACAGGGATCAGCATGACAATAGCTGGGTCTCAAAACTTAAAGGGAGGTGACTTTCTGCACTTTGGCCAAGTTACAAGTTTTGACCATAGTTTTCACAAAGGCCCTTACGAAAAAGTATTGGCACAATGGTGCACTGATTATTCCAGATATGACCTAATTGTCTCTAAACAATTAGTTTAGAATGACATCCACCCGAAAATTAAAACCCTGTCATCCTTTATTCCCCCTCAAGTTGTTCCAAACGTGACTTTCTGTCTTCTGTTGAGTACAAAAGAAGATATTTTGAAGAATGTTTGAAACCAAACTGTTGACGGTAGCCATTGACTTCCATGCTATGGGAGTTAATGGCTACCATTAACTGTTTGGTTACCCACATTCTTCAAAAAACATTTTTTATGCTCAGCTGAAGAAAAAAACTTTAAAGGGATAGTTCACCCAAAATGAAATGTCATGCCGATCCAAACCTGTATGCATTTCTTTCTTCTGCTGAGGAAGATAGCTAGAAGAATGTTGGTAATCAAACAGTTATGGTTCCTTTTGACTTTCATTGTATTTTTTTGTCCATGGCATTTCATCAATGGAAGTCAGTGGGAACCAAAACTGTATGATTATTATTCTTCAAAATATCTTATTTTTACATTCATTTACATAAAAGGGACTGCACTTTTATAGCGACTGCACAAAAACGAGCAATTTCTACCTTCAATTTTATCATTCAGAAGTTTGAGTTCGATTTTTAATGTTTTTGAAGGTCTCTTATGCTCACCAAGGCTGCATTTTTTTTAATAAAAAATTCAGTTAAAACAGTAATATTGTAAAATATTATTACAATTTAAATGAACAGTTTTCTATTTCAATAAATCTTAAAATGTAATTCATTCCTGTGATGGCAAAGCTGAATTTTGAACAGATTTCAGTGTCACATGATCATTCAGAAATCATTAATATACTGATTTGCTGTTTAAGAGACATTTCTTATAATCAGTGTAGAAAACAGTCGTGCTGCCTACTATTTTTTGAAGAAACCATGATTCGTTTTTTCAGGATTCTTTTATGTATAGAAAGTTCAAAATAACAGCATTCATTTGAAATAGAAATGAATGCAAAAGTCTTTACTGATCAATTTAATGCATCCTTGCTAAATACATGTGATTTCTTAAAATAAAAAATAAAAAATTACTGACACAAAACTTTTGAATGATAATAGAAATGTCTATGACATTTGACCGTTTAAGATTTTTAGATTTTATTCATTCAACACTTTAAAATTCCCTAATTTTCCCAGATTTTCCACGACAGTGGGAGTCCTGCTCAGAGAATACCACAGTGGCACTGGAGTTACTGTGGTTACCATGATGAACATTACCAAGAGCTGCCTACACAGAGAGCATGAGTGACTGACTGGACAGCCTGCGCTTGTGATGCCCAGATATGCAGAAAGTAATCCAGTTCACAGGACACAGCCAATGACCTTGAATGTAGCTTTTGCGAGAGCGCGTCTGCAAGATTAATACATGCAAATGGAAAACGTGAAATGTCGTTTGACATTGGTGTTCGACACAGAGACGAAATGGGGAGCGACGTGCTTATGATTGTGGAAATAAATTAGAAAGATCACTTTTCATAACCCTGCACATGTCAAATATGCTTGTTTTAAATATAAACGAGCAGATATTTAACTAGAGTTGGAGAAATGGACTATGTGCCTTCTGTCACGTAGAATATTCTGCAGCCGCTAAAATTACTTGACGGGGGGCGTGACATCAATATCTAGCAAAGTGAAACAATACAAATCTAAATATAAAGCCATCACGCGCGCATTCTTTCAATATTTGCAATCGACAAATTCTCATGCAAACATACTTTGAGATATTAGTAGGCTTATAATAATATAAAGTATTACATTTGATAAAATATAGCCTACTATTAACGATTTCAAGTTCAAAATATTGTAAATAGGCTACAGACAGATTTACATTATCCAAAAGCGAACTATTTTCAAATGTAACTATTTAAAAAAAAAAACAAAAAAAAAAAACATACATTTTAAAAGGCTATAAATACGTAGTTAAGGAAATAATTTTCATGTTTTGGCTTGATTCCAGAGGAACTTTCTTAACTCTAAGAGTCTAGTTTATTCCACACGCACATCTGGAATAAAGCGTTTGCAAATTTGCATCAATGAGTATTTATATTTAATAAATGAGACTACTATTTATTTTTCAATTGCACATACGAATTTACCTTAAGATATGAAGGTCTGAGCTTGTCGACAAGAAGTTGCCTACGTGCTCTGTCTTTATGCTTTCATGGATCAGTTAGAAGCGGGTGGTTTGTGAGTCAGGTGTCTATCGCCATCAGCCGAAATGAGCCAATGAGCGCGAGGCAGGAACCAGATCGCCAGAGGCGCACAGAGCGCGGCACCAAAAATAGGCCATTTAAGATTAAGCTACAGGTTAATTCTATAGACATGATTTTTCCCGAAAGGAAACTTGTATTTCATCGACAATGTCTTAATGGTTTTCCTATTCACATCCATAGGAATATAGTATATAATTTTGTCCGGCAAGTTTTGGTAATCTCCACATAATCTTTGGCATTCTGTTTAGGATATTTGATTCCTTTCAAACAGGGAAGGAACGAATGGTGATTTAAACCTGTTCTACTGCTTTTCAGCCCTTGACAATTTATTTTTTTAATAACTTAAAAACCTTTTAGTATAGGCTAAATGCAAAAGTGTCCACCTTAAGGTCGTGGTATAGCCTAAGTGCATTTGATGTCTGCTATTCTGTTATAAAGATGTACAAAGTAAAGGTATTTAATCCACCGTTTAGGCATATAAAACAGCAGCAGTGCCAAATTGCATATTTTTGCTCAGTTTGTGCCCTTGTACCCTAAAGCTAAAACTTGTTCTTCCTCGAGTAGATGTGAACTCCATATTCTCATACTAGGATATAAAAGCCTATTATGATAAAACATAAAACACATACACTTTGTAATTTTTAACTTATTTATTTTGTCTAAAGGTTCAATAAATTGATATTTCATATGTCAGTGAAGTAGCCCTAACTGAAGAAGCCCTAAACTTATTGATTGAAATGGTATCCTGGAACCAAAAAATAATGTATTTCCAAGAACAATAATAAATAGTATGTGAGGCTGGCAAACATATTAGCACTTAAAACAGCAAGTTGTTTCGAAGATGTCGCATAAGTATTTCCCTCAGGCACAACTGGTGGGTCACGAGACCTGTCACGCCTCCAACTGACAACAGTTTTGGAATACTAAGGCCTACCAAACCTGCTGAAATAAATAAATAAACAGCTAAACCCAGCCTAAGCTGGTTGGCTGGTCTTCACTGGAAGTAGCTGGTTTTAGCTGGTCTCCCAAAATAACATTTAGCCTAAGTTAACTCTTCATAGGCCAAATCATTTCCACGTTTTTGTTATTATTTTAAAAGCACACACTAAAGACGTTTTCCTTTTTACACGTTTTCCTTTTTACTAATTTGCCAACCATCTCAATACAAAAAAAGTTTTAGAGACTTAGTTTATTCTTGTTTATTTAACTGTAAAATAAAATAAAAATGACTATAAAGCATGATTATCCATCAGCATCTCATGCCAGTGATATGCATTTATCTCTGGACATTTCTCTTTTTTATAATGACAACACTAACATAGCTGTAAAACATCAGAACTTAAAATGTGAAGTATTACAAACATTTAAAACACAGAAAAATAGACCTTTCTCTGGCACTTGTAGATTCCTCAGAGAGAAGCTCTGCGTGCGCGTACAGTACAGTCGATACAAACAAGAAGTCAGTAACTTCATGGACAGCAAAAAAAAAAAAAAAAAGTGGGATTTTAAGGTTGAATTGCATTGAACGTCAAGTCATTGATCAGCATGTGGTTTTACTGCATAGGGGCTTCTTAGATCTTTCCATCTCACACTTAGATATCACTCTCAAAATTACAAAAGTGCTAAATATAAATAAATAAACATTTTAATTATCATATACAGCATCATTTCAAAAACATCAAGAACACCCAAAGTGAAGAAATGTAGAGCTCTGCAATAAATACAATTAGTGACACACACTAAAACAGCAAAAAGGGGCTTTTGGTTTTTTTAAACAACCGTAACATTCACTTTGATTTATTTAAACATTCAATTAATCTTGTTCCATTGGCAACCAGTAGTGGGCGATAACTGCTGGACAGAAGGCACCATAGACAGAAACCATTTCTGTCTCCATTTACAAAGGGACTGTGGCGGAGAAAGAATAAATGAGTTCCTAAATTCAGGAGTAGTCAAAAGTACAAATATGTGAACCGGGCTCATACACCACAAGCCAAAAATCGTATATATACACGAGGAACAAACAGTCATAACATGCACTGAATACTGAGATTATTACTGAATGCCCTGCCAACGCAAAGACACCCCTCTCCAAGAGAGGCGATTATGGTACAATCCGTAGTCTGTGTGCAGACCACTACTCAGACACCAGATGGCGTAGTTTTAGTAGGACTAGGTAAAAGTATAGTTATCATAGGGTGCGAGCAGAAGCTTAGTGTGATATAATCGGCAGAGTTCACAGTATCCTTCTGAATAAGAGATGATCCACTATGTCCATCTAAAAATCAGATAACAGACCAATTTAGCAGGCCGTGTACCCATAAACCCCTTCTTTTGCCCTCTAACAGCACACATCTAGGTCAAGTTCGCTGGTCCCACGCTTTCATTCTGACATGTGGCCCAAACTTGTGGTCTCCGCTTCTACTTCAGTCTCTGACAGCAACGTCGCATGACCCAGCAATCTCAGCACACATCACTCCGTCTCCGCTTTGCTCTCTTTCCTGGTCATACCTGCAAAGGTAAGAGAGTAGACATTATGTACTGTAAAAGAGTGGTCAGTTTATAGTTGCAATACTGCTTACAACCACTAGCACGCAGTTTACGAACATGTATTTTCAACATGGGCTGCTCGGAGATCTGGATTCCTGCTGAATTTAGTTCCAGACAGCCTGCGCTACACCTGCTAGTGATAAGAACTATAAACTATGACATATTTTTTAGGCTAAAACCCAGAACTGAGGATTTTAGCACTTCTGTTTCCATCATCCTGAAGTTTAAGTTGGTGGTTAAATGCCTTAAATAAGGTCTGTTGTTAACGTTTTATTCTACAACATAAAATGCACCAGTAGTATGTCCTTGTGAGTTTTTTAAACCAGGTTTCAGCAGGTTTTATGAAGATAAATGTTTTAGCAGCACTTCAAAGTTTGAAAACACAGCTTCCAGATCTCCATTACTTTTCATTCACTTCAACTCATTCAACTCAATTATTATTTTCTCTTGTGCACTATATGTAAACATTTGTTATGCAAAACAGCTTATTCAGGACAGTATTAATAAAATAACATGCAATTTTCTATTATCTTATTTCGTTAAAATAATTAACATCTTCCATATCCTGCAAGAGGTATGTACATTTATGAACAGAAATGTTTAATGATCTTACTGGGAAGACCTACGACATTATGTGTATGCATGTGTTGAGAGGACACACAGTGAGTGGTTGAGTTACTGCAGGACACTATTCATCAGCAGATGGGAAGCTCTGCAGTGGGAGGGGCTCTGATGTACTGCAAGTGTCTCATTAATCAAAATCATATGCGGTGAAATGTGGGCGTGCACACATACACACACACACTGCCCTCTGGAATCAAAGCCAACCACGTCTGGTTAAGTTGGCACATGCCATCCTCGCACACATCATGAGCCAGGCAGTGCAGCGTCATGCATCATCTTCTTGACCCCAGCAGAGGTAGCAGTGGCGGTAGTACCTGTGGCTCGGGCGAGAGAGGTTGGGAGAAGGAGGGTCCTGCTGGAAATGTGCTTTAGGAATGCTGAGCATTGATACCTGCGGGGTTGAGAACAAGTGCCTGGAGGATGTCTGACAGAGAGACGATGCCCACGATGCTGCCATTCTCATCCACCACCACCAGCCTGTGCACCTGACCGAGGACAGAGAGACATCAGCATCTAGAGTAGCCCTGGAGTACCTTGGACAGCAAACAGCTCTAGAATATGTCCTCTGTACTGACCTAAAGTAGCTCCAAAATATGCTCTAGAACCAAAAGCAAAGATCAAGAGCAACTCAAGCATATCTCCTCTATAGTGAATTATAGAAGCTCTTGAATATCTAGAAACAATAGCTGAACTAAAATATCATCACAATAAAGGCTAAAAGCAGCTCTAGAACATCAATTATCCAGATGATCTAGAATCTCTTCTATAGTGAACTAGAATAGCTACAGAATATCTAGAAACAAAGGTAATGCTAGACTATGACCATAATAAAGGATAAAATTAGCTCTAGAGCCTCTATTAACCAGATGATCTAGAATCTCTCTTCTATAGTGAACTAGAACAGCTACAAAATATCTAGAAACAAAAGTAACGCTAGAATATGACCATAATAAAGGCTAAAAGTAGCTCTAGAGAATAAATTAACCAGATGATCTAGAATATCCTGTCTGTAGTGAACTTGAGCAGCTCTACAACATCTAGAAATGAGCTGCTCTAGAGCATCTATTACCCGGATGATTTAGAATAGCTGAAGAATATCTAGAAACAAGTGTGATGCAAGAATATTACCACAGTAAAACAATTAGCAGCTCTACAGCATTTATTACCCAGATGATCTAGAATATCTCTATCTCTAGAATACATTACCATGAGCAAAGTGAACATTTTCCTCTATAAAAACAAACAGCAGTTGTAGAATATCTATCTGGAATATCTATAGTGAACAAGAGCAGCCATAGTATATCTAGAAAAAAAATATATCACCAATATAAAGAGCAAGAGCAACTGTTGAAAATCTGTAAATACAATAATAAATAAATATAATTTATTTTAGCAAGATCTGCTCTAGAATAATAACTAGAGCAATTCTAAAATATATCCTCAACAAAGAACAAGAGCAACTGATGATTGTTTTCAAGAGCACTGTGTAAACTATCATACCAAGAGCTGCTCCAGAATATCTATTATTAAGAGTGACTCTAAAAAGATTTTTCTATGAAGAGGTAAAGTACCTACTAAATGTTACCAGAGCAGATGTATATCTAAGAGATGCTCTAGAATAATTTACTAAGAACAACCCAAACATTTTTCCACTATAAAAAGCAAGAATATTTGTACAATATCTATTACAGCTCCAGCATATCTCATCTGTAGTGAACTAGAGAAACTATAGAATATCTAAAAAGACTATGAAGACATGCCTATCTATTAGCAAGATCTACTCTAGAACACATCACCAAGACTAACTCTACAATATTTCCTCTATAAAGAACTAGTACAACTGTTGACTATTACCAAGAGCAGATGTATAATAGCTATTGCAAAGAGCTGTTCTAGAATAAATTACCAAGAACAACACAAAAATGTTCCTTTATAAAGTGCAAGAGTAGTTGCAGAATACATACAACAAAGAACTGCTCTAACATATCTCCTGAATAGAGAACTATAACAGCTAAAGAAAACGTATAAAACCAAGTACATATTCATTTTTTGGTCATAATAACAAGGTTGCAAATATATGGAGACAGAAATGAAGGTAGCAGGAAAGCTTACCTCAGCCTTGACTATCCGATCTACTATCGTTTCCAGTGTCTCAAATCTGTTGCACTTCATAACCCCTTCAAAGTACTGTGACCTGTGCATCAGCGCCTGTGTCACACTTATGTCAAGGTTGTTGTACGTCTTTTCAGCAGCAAGATTCTACAAACACACAAACAGATAACGAAAGTCTGGAGAATAGGACAAACATTTTCCACACTCAACAATAAAATAAATGCATAACATACTTACAATGACATCAAATTTGGAATAAATATCTACAACTTTTCCTGAAAGGCAAAAAAATACGAAAGAAAAAATACATTTTATGAGTGTAACAGTATTGGAATACACAAAATCTGTCATTTTTTCCTCTTAAATCATACCTGACTCATCCACCACAGGCAGTGCTGACACTCTCCTCTCCACAAAGATGCTGAGTGCTTTGATGATTGGCGTGTCTGGGTGGATGAAGGCGATGTTGCTGTAGGTCCCGATGCTCAGCTCCTCCAGTGTCTGCTTCATAAAGGCGGGCTTTGGCATCTCACACACCTGAGACACACAAACACAAGCTACTCTGTCAGCTTTTGAATATTTTAGAATTCAAGCAACATAAGAGCATGATAATTTTAGTAATTATAGGAATTATATTGGCTGTCTGCCCTGTTTGTCAAACAAAAAAACACTTTGAGACTTTTTAGTATATAAAGAACATTTTATTTCTCATTTCATTGCATTTCTATGTAAGCTGTCCTGCTGAGGCTTCAACTAACCTCTGTCTTTCAAAAACTTTGTGACAATGTCCTGAGATATGGAAGGGGTTTACACTGCTGAAGTATTTAAACAGCCATGGGATTGTGATCAGATAGATGACTTTAATCTAGAGACTGTTCTCTTCCTTTTCATCTGCTCTACCCCTCCCTTCCTCTGCACTTTTTCATCCTACTCATTCAATTCCTTCCTCATTCTTTGTTAAACTACAGGAAATGACTGGGCGCTTTAACATCAGTTAAACCTCAAACCCCACAAAAAAAAAAAAAATCCAACAGAAATCTTACTAAATGTACAAATGATATGCATAGAATATATTGATGAACTTACAAACAGCTGAAGGAATTTCAGGATCCTTTTGTGCGTCAAAATGTAAAGTGCATTTCCACTGACAGGGTCGATGACTGGTAACCGGTGGATCTTGTTTTTGATCAGTGAATACACAGCATCAAATATGCTGAAGCACACAAAATATAGAGACAGAGAAAGTCAGTTTCACTGCGGTGACCTGAGGAACAGAAGGGCAACTTCAGAGGACCCTGATAATATTCAGAATTGTCCCCTTCAAGACAATGTGCACTGAATTATTTAATCCACTGAAAATATAAGCCAATAAAACAATGCACGCAGGACAGGGCAATACATGAGAGGAAAAGAGTTTGTGGTTTACTAAAGAAACTCTAGCGCTTCACTACACTAATGTCCTCTTCAACATATAAGATCATCTTTCTTACAGCATGTGACTTCCCATAGTAAGGCATGGTACCTTGCATCTGGAGATATGTTCACTAAAGGCTTGAATGTTTCTTGTAGATAGAGCTCTGTTGTCAAAAACAAGAAAAATGAAATATAAAATCTAGAAACAAAACAGGAAACACTGGAAAGAACCACCTGTGAGGATATCCTACCTCTCCACGTCTCAATTTTATGCTCCTCAAGCTCATAGATTTGTACCTGAAACAAAGGAAAAGACTGTTACTCAAATAGCAACATTCTCACCGTATACAGTAATAATAATAATTATTATTAGTAGTAGTAATAGTATATTTAAATACATAAAGTACAATTACACAAAATTATACATTTTAAAATAATACATTTTATATATATATATATTATTACAATAAATTACAATTTTAATTATTAATGTAATTTAAAAAATATGAAAATCTAAATTATGTAAAGTAAAATAGCAATATGTAACTTATCAACCATACTTATAAAAATAACAAATCAATATTCTAATAATTATTATTGTTATAGATTTATATTTTTATTATTTTATAACTATTATTATTATTTAAACATTACAATTACATAGTTATTAATAATTATATTAATCTTAATGTAACTAGCAATATGTAACTTAATAATTCATATTTATTCATAGTAGAAATAAAAATAATAATGTTATTAGCATAATTCAACAATTAAGTTTACAATAAAAATGTTTAAATGTTTAACAATAATGATAATAATGATGATATAAATTAGCATATTTTATAATTAATAATATTATGCACTCTTGAGCCATTGTGAGCAAAGAGAACGTTAATATCCCTCATTTGACCAAAACCATTGCATCAATTACAAAAAAAACTTTTCCTGCAACACAATCTGACAGGCATTTGTTGACTAGTGAGAATTTCAGACAGACGAGGTACAGGTGTGCATTCATAAACTAAGAAAAGCTTTAGGTACTGATTCCTGGAACTGGTAAAAAGAGGTACAGGAGATACCCGACCTTTAAGAGCCGTAACGCTGACTGAATGAAAGTGAGACACAGATCACCTAAACAGCTGGATTCCCACAGCGGCACCAATTAAAGAGCCACACCGCACTGCTGATGCAGGTTAACATCTAAACCCACATGACTAATCATAAAAGAACGGCTGATCAGAGGATGCACAGCCTCCTGCTTCCATATGTTGGCTAATGATTACTGTGGACATGAGCACTTGCATGTGCGTGTGCACCTTTCAGTGCGTAATAAAACCAATGGGACAGGAAAGTGGGTTAATGCTGAAGCTCACGATTTCTTGGAGCCTCTGGAGAGGAATGATGGGAAGACACTGTTAACGAGCATGTGACAGTGCCTCTAAAGGGACATATCCTTTATTATAAAGATATAAAGTCTATATAAAGACTTAGACAGAATGTTGTACATTTTAACATTGTAGACTTCTTGGTGTAAATGATTTCTGTTAAAACTGGCTAATCTTTTCAAATCGTTTCATAGTTCACTGCATTTTTTATTAGGCCAGGCTAAATTGCTAAATACTGAACTGGTGTTGATATTTAAAGGTGGGCCAAATCAAAACCATGACATGCTCTGAATTACCTGTTTTTAAGAGTGCTATTTCAAATAAATGCTGTTCTTTTGAACTTTCTATTCGTCAAAGAATCCTGAGAAAAGGTATGATGGTTTCCACAAAAGTATTTTAAGCAGCACTGGTTTTCAACATTAATAGCAATATTATTAATAACGACACAAAAATAAATTATTCTTGAGCACCAAATCATCATATAAGAATGAATTCTGAAGGATGTTGTGTCAGTCTAGTGGAGATTATCGTCAGTATTTTGCATTCACATAGGAATATAAATAATTAAGCCACAGCTGCCTTTCCTCTAAAGCAGGAAGCTTTTACATCATTTTAAACTACTTCCTGTGTCTGCAGAAAAGAAGTGATGGGGTGTGAAAGGATGAGAGGATGTTACTTTTATTCAAAGTGATTAGTGGTTTCTTTGCTCTTGCATAAATTCACATGAATCTATATTTAAGAACACAATGCTAAAACAAGGATGTGAGCTTATGAATATTGATAAGCAGAAAGAGAAGTTGTACAGCGAATCTGAGGCTGTGAATTATATAGTAAGAATCAACTCCATATCATAAATTAAAGAAAATATTAAATTGTCAGCAGTATAACTTCATAACAGATGTGAGAAAATAAACAATTTATTTACAATCCACATCGATTTAACTACTTGAAATGACTTTGCAGGAGCAATTATTAGCACAAAAGACAACAGATGCTGAGGTGTTTCTGGAATGTTTGATTCTGATTCCTGAGATCAGTGTGATCTGAGCACAGACACGGCAGAGCGCTGAGAGGTTATTTTAAATGATGTGAGGTTCACAAAAGTCTCGTGGCTATAAACAGCCCGTCTGCCAGCCAGCAAAGTTAAATGCAGCACTTTTACTGTATACATGTACACTTTATATCACTGAAGAATTAAGAGATAAAATTAATTAAGAGACTATAAAAATATATAAAAAATATATAAATAATAAATAAATGATAAAAATGATATTCAATGATAATCATATATATATATATATATATATATATATATATATATATATATATATATATAAAAATAATAATTAAAAAAATGAAAATACAATTTCTTCAAACAATGGTGCATGAAATCAAGATGTTTTGGGCCTAAAGAGATATAGTATTTTTGCTGAAAATTAGAAAAAATAACTTTATATATGGCCTCTCTTATTATGTCATCTATAAAATAAACAAATAAATAGACACATAAATAAATAACAATACTGACATTTATCAACACAATGGGGTCTGAAATTGAGAATATGTTTTGGGCATAAGAGTTCAGTAATTCCTCTGAAAACTGGGGGAAAAAAAAACATTAAACTGGCATATATACATTTAAAAAAATGAATAAATTTAACATTTTTAATACAATAGTGCATGAAAAAATCAAGATTACGTTTCAGGCATAAGAGTTCACTATTTCTGCTGAAAACTAAAAAAAAAATAACATAAGAAATGCCACAAATTAAATTTTGTTATATAAAAAAATAAGAAAGTAAAATAATAAGAAAATAATGAATAGCTAAATTAATAAATAAAAATAATATGACATTGAGAGTATGTCTCTGGCCTAAGAGTTCAGTATTTCTTCTGAAAGCTAGAAAAAACAACAAAAGACAGAATGCATTACGTACCATGGGTGATTTGTAGTATCTGTGAAGTATGTTGATGAAGTCTGTGATGGTTAGCATGCCTGCAGAGAAACAAGAAAGACAAATTAACAAACAAGACAGACAAATTAAGACTTCAGTGTGGAAGGGAAATAACCTGGAACTCTTTAGTCTTCATTTGGAATGGACCACCCTTAAACCAGAAAAAAAGACTGTGGGAGAACATGGGGTCTCCAATAACAGTTTCCCTTCACAGAGTCCAGTAGGGAGCTTTTTTACGGGATGGCGTTTTGCTAGCCATGAGATAAAACAGATCAAAATAGATCTCAATGTATAATCTTTACAGACTTAATCCACACAGATGAACATGATACTAAAGGAGACAGTAGGTCAGCATCACTGCTGTGTCCTAGAGGAGAGTCACATAGGAGTGATGAGTGTTATCTGAGAAGGCCGTATTTACAACATTACATAAACCCTGGCAGCAGACTAGTGGGCACTGTGTCTAAATCAGTGCTGGAGGAAAGCAGAGAGAGATTCTGAGACGCTCACACTGCCACGGCGTAATCACTCTCTTGATTAAAAGGTGATGAAGGGTGCAGGTGTATTTATATCCTCATTGTGGCCTGTCTTAATCAGCAAGAGGAGAAATGAGGGACTGTGGTGTTTCATGTTTCAGGACGTAAGCAGTGGCAGAGACCTGGTCTGGGTGGCGTCGGTCTAAAAAACATACTTTATATTCTCATTCATTTTAGTCAACTAGTGTGTTTGGACTGACTGGTTAAATAGTAAGTTGAAAGAACTGATTAACTGATTTGTGTCAGTCATCACTATAGGTGTTAGTGTTCCCAGAATTTTTGTAAACTTGCTAAATTATGCAATGTTGATTGATTGGTGAACAAAAAATTAATAAATAAAAAAATCAAATGAGTCAAATCAAATCAGTTATTATAATTTTATTATAAACATTAATTTTTAATTTATATTCATATAATTGTTAAATTATAAAATGTTTAATTGGTGAACAAAAATGAGTCAAATCATATCAGTTATTATCATTTTATTATTATTATTATATTATAAATATTTATTTATAATTTATATTATATATATAGTTATATTTACTTATATACTATAATATTATTATTATATAAAATAAATAACATTTGGCTTAATTTATAGACTATAAGTAAAGTGTTTTTGCTTAAGGTTCTGCATAGCAGATTTATGAAATGTTTATGATTCCAGCATGTTTTATACAGTACATAATTTTTTCTATATTTTTTAAAATTCTAACAATTTTAGGTACTGTTTATTTAGCTTATTTAATAATATTACCATAATTTTTGTTTGGAAAAAATAATAATTAAAAAAAAAATTATATATATATATATATATATAAGAATATATATATATATATATATATATATATATATATATAATATACAGGTCCTTCTCAAATTAGCATATTGTGATAAAAGTTCATTATTTTCCATAATGTAATGATAACATTAAACTTTCATATATTTTAGATTCATTGCACACCAACTGAAAATATTTCAGGTCTTTTATTGTTTTTAATACTGATGATTTTGGCATACAGCTCATGAAAACCCAAAAATTCCTATCTTAAAAAATTAGCATATTTCATCTGACCAATAAAAGAAAAGTGTTTTTGATACAAAAAATAAGTCAACCTTCAAATAATTATGTTCAGTTATGCACTCAATACTTGGTCGGGAATCCTTTTGCAGAAATGACTGCTTCAATGCGGCGTGGCATGGAGGCAATCAGCCTGTGGCACTGCTGAGGTGTTATGGAGGCCCAGGATGCTTCGATAGCGGCCTTAAGCTCATCCAGAGTGTTGGGTCTTGCGTCTCTCAACTTTCTCTTCACAATATCCCACAGATTCTCTAGTGGGGTTCAGGTCAGGAGAGTTGGCAGGCCAATTGAGCACAGTAATACCATGGTCAGTAAACCATTTACCAGTGGTTTTGGCACTGTGAGCAGGTGCCAGGTCGTGCTGAAAAAATTAAATCTTCATCTCCATAAAGCTTTTCAGCAGATGGAAGCCTGAAGTGCTCCAAAATCTCCTGATAGCTAGCTGCATTGACCCTGCCCTTGATAAAAACACAGTGGACCAACACCAGCAGCTGACATGGCACCCCAGACCATCACTGACTGTGGGTACTTGACACTGGACTTTCAGGCATTTTGGCATTTCCTTCTCCCCAGTCTTCCTCCAGACTCTGGCACCTTGATTTCCGAATGACATGCAAAATTGGCTTTCATCCCGAAAAAAGAACTTTGGGACCACTGAGCAACAGTCTAGTGCTGCTTCTCTGTAGCCCAGGTCAGGCGCTTGTGCCGCTGTTTCTGGTTCAAAAGCACACGCCTGTGCACGGTGGCTCTGGAAGTTTCTACTCCAGACTCAGTCCACTGCTTCCGCAGGTCCCCCAAGGTCTGGAATCGGTCCTTCTCCACAATCTTCCTCAGGGTCCGGTCACCTCTTCTCGTTGTGCAGCGTTTTTTGCCACACACTTTTTCCTTCCCACAGACTTCCCACTGAGGTGCCTTGATACAGCACTCTGGGAACAGCCTATTCGTTCAGAAATTTCTTTCTGTGTCTTACCCTCTCGCTTGAGGGTGTCAATGATGGCCTTCTGGACCAGCAGTCAGGTTCGGCAGTCTTACCCATGATTGCGGTTTTGAGTAATGAACCAGGCTGGGAGTTTTTAAAAGCCTCAGGAATCTTTTGCAGGTGTTTAGAGTTAATTAGTTTTGATTCAGATGATTAGGTTAATAGCTCGTTTAGAGAACCTTTTCATGATATGCTAATTTTTTTGAGATAGGAATTTTTGGGTTTTCATGAGCTGTATTCCAAAATCATCAGTATTAAAAACAAGAAAAGACCTGAAATATTTCATTTTGGTGTGCAATGAATCTAAAATATATGAAAGTTTAATTTTCTCATTACATTATGGAAAATAATGAACTTTTATCACAATATGCAAATTTTTTGGAAAGGACCTGTATATATCAATATATATTATATATATATATATCTATATAATACTTTATACATACTATATATTATATATATATATATATATATACTATTAATATATAATTAATATATATTATATATAATATAATATTATAAATTATTTTTCAAAAATAATTATGCATTAAAATTATAGCAAGTTTAAACATTTGGTTGAATTCATGGGGGGGGGGGTCAGTTTTCAGTTATGTTTCTTTAATATGTTGCCCATCTTACAGTTTTATGCAGTTCTTATGAGTTAATCACAAATGTTTTGGAAATCAGTTTGACTTGATAGAAAGAACTAATTTATTTGTTATATATCCGTTGAACTTCCAAACAAGTGTTCATACAGCAAAGTGATTCACAGATGTTTAGTGATTCAGTCTGACATCACTAGTTCATAAAGTCTCATAAAGGAAGTGCGCCGAAATCCACTGACAGTGTAAATTTACAGAACAGCATCATATTCCCCTTGTCAGAATGCAAATTATTCATTTTTCAGCTGAAGAGCTTTTTATAAGCAGGTGTTGGAGCCATCGTAGTGATTGAGTTGAATTGACAGAGACTCCTAATGGAGCTCTCAAAGGTGAGAGGTTTCAAAACCCTGCTAATTAATATAACCACCTGCTCTCTTTCCCTCCGACAAACACACAGCTCCTTTTAACATCAATAACTCCTTATAACATGAGGGTGAGTAAACGATGACAGAATTTAATTTTTAGTGTACTATCTCTCTCTTTATTAAGTGCTGTATTTGGGCCTGAGTCTACAGTAAGGTAAGTGACTCAGCACTTCAGACACACTCAAATGGCCTTTTATCAGTGCTGAGAGGCTTATGGTAGACCAGCGCACATCAGCATCCTGGGGAGAACAAGCAAATCTACCGAAACAGCCACAGCTGGCCACATTAAGCAGGAAATATGAGGCTTTATGAGGCTGAGATTACATTTATAAATGCACTCTATTTATCAGATATGTGACAGTCTTTACAGGGGCGTGTTAAAGATTGTAGTGTGGTGTTTTGGTGAGCTGTATCCTGTAGTTGGACTGTTTGGATTGTATTAACTCTCTGAGAGGACAGATACTGTCCTTGGATACCTCAGAGGACATCTATTGAAAGTTATATACTTGACAGGCAATAGTTAATGCAAAACATAAATGACATATGATAAATAAAAAAGACATATAAAAGTATGAAGGTGCTTGATCAAAAGAAATTACTTTATTAAATATGATACATCAACAGGCTGCTGTATAAATCTGTATGAAACTTGTTTATTGTATTGGTGATAATAAAGGCAGCCTCTGGGGAGCATACCTTTACCTGCACCAAAGTGTTTTTCATTTCTTTCTAGCATGTGATCATTTCCTCACCTTCACCACAGAGGCTGAATGCACTGAAAGAACTGAGCTATGGCAGGTGGATTTTCAGTTAATAAAATTATTGAACAAAATAATTTTTATTGCAAATACACTATTGCAAATACACAAAAATATTTGAAATAATGTTTTTTTGAATAATGTCTAGGTGAATATCTACTTTCAAAAGACAACAGGATAAATTCACACTATTTACTTTCTTCATAACCAAAAGATGTAAAGTTTGGGGTCAGTACACTTTTTGTTAAAGTAATTATCACTTTTATTTAGCAAGGAGGATTTTTTATAAAGTGTAAAAGAGTTTTTTTTTTTTTTTTTTTTTTTGGGGGGGGAAAGCTGTGTGTCTGTTGTGAGCACGATTTTATTTTTTGTGTGTTTTCTGTCATGGTAACAGATAAGATTCTGTATCAGAGGACTGCTGAGTGCTGTAGAGGGTGACAGGAAGGATCATCTCCAGTCTGAATCTCTTCTAGGCCAAAGAGATCTGGACGTATATGTTACACTCCATTAGAGAATCTGCCAAAGAGCAGCTCCATTTACAAGCCTCGGTTTAAGAAAACGCAGATAAGGAAAACACTCTTGGAAACTGATAAGGCAACAGTAACCAAAGGGTACGAAGAATTTCAATACCTATAAAAACTTCTACCATCAAAAACAGGTGCTTGTTCTTTCAAAAATGGTCCTTGTCACTCATATCAAACAGTGGCATTTTTTTGTACTCATTATCAGAACATACTCACCCACAAAACTCTGTTTCTTGGTCTCCCACAGAGGGGCGGCTCGGACCCCATTAGCCACCAAGGCAAAAAAGGCCTTTTTTACCTAAAAAAAATAAAAAAAAAAAGTGACAGGTGACAGGAAGAGGGCACTGTGTTCTGTTTATGCACACAAGTATGGCATGAAATTACTCCTTTGAAGACCATCCACAGATAAAACCTGAAAATGCTTTTTAATCATTATTTACGATTTTATTAAATAATACAAAATAATTTTGTAAGACATTTTATTCTGATAAATTCTGAAGCAATTTTAGAAAAAATGAAATATGTTCTAGGGGCCAGACTGCAGGAATGAAGGAATTCTTCCCTTATCTTTAAGCATAAGTATCTCCTCGCAATGTACTATGATAACATGTTCAACACATGCACATAACCTGAGGTGGGCGACCAGGCCTGTATGGACCTGCATAGTGAGTATTTCATTCCAAGCCTTTCACAAAACTCTGTTCTGCACTTTGGCTGGCATGTCATTGATTACAACAGGTGTAAATCCAAATCCAATTAATGCAAACCATATATAATCCTGGGGAATTCTTAAAATGTTGTAATCATTAGTACCAGCTAAAGATGAGTGCAAAGCCTTCCTCATCTTGGAATAAATTCCACCAAGGAGGATTTGGGCGGGCCGACACTGTCAACACTGCCATGGAGCCAAACAAAGCATTAATCATGGCGTCTCACGGGCGCTTCTAAATAAATCATGTGAGCCTCTTTTCTTAGGTGATGTTCCAGCCCAATCTGAGATGATTAAACATTAATCGAGTCATAGCAAGGAACATAATAAGACGTTCCCCAAGGCTGGCCTTTCTGATGTATGGAAGCTGTTGTGCACTGGGCGGTGGGGCTGACGGCTAGTATATCACTGCTGTGAGTCAGTGATCAGGAACATAGGCTTGGATCTTCTGTCTAAAACAATCCAGCTGCTGCCGACAGCAAGAAGCCCATTCATCTAGGATTGATCAAATATTTACACGCATCGACCGTGGGTCCCTGCACCTCTATTGAACTTTATAAGCAGATCGTACTGATGCTGATGGAGGGGTTTATGACAGCATGTGCAATACCGGATTCGACTGGAAACATATGTGCTGATCACACAGTATATGATATGTGTAAAGAGCTGGGAGAACAGCTATAACAAACCGTTGGGAAAAGAAACAAGACTGATGAAGATAGGAGGAGACAGTGAGAGAAAAACGGGATGAGTGTAGCACAGTTAGAGATATGAAACTGCCTCCTTTCTAAAAGCTGCAGCATGAGAGGTCATGTGATCAGCTGAAGATAACAGCGTATGGATAATTCTGAAAACATTCATGCACTAACAAATTACTAAATAAAATAACTCAAGTAAAGATGCATTTATTTATTTATTTATTTATTTTAGGGGTGTAACGGTACACGTATTCGTATCGAAAATCTTCGGTGCACATGTTTGTTGAATTTGTAGTGCAGATATTTTAGTTATGTTTTGAAACAGTGGAACTTCATTGAAAACTTCTAGTTTTATATATTGTTACTTTTGATAAGAAACAAAGTCTCATCTTTCAAATTATTTCCTTTTTTCAGGAAATTCAAACAATAAATGCCGTTTTGCCTTTCTTTGATGTGGTGCGACAGATAAACGCCTCAGTTCAAATGTTTATAAATTCCTCTGTTCAAATGCAGTGGAGTGCGAGTGAGAGCAATCATCCGTTCCTCTTTACTACTAGTTTTATCAGTGTTTCATGAGTGTAAACAAAATGTCACGTAGCATTTCATTTACCTCAGGCAAGTTATCAGTGTCCACAGCTTGTTAGTTCGCTAGAGAAATGAAGTCTCAAGAAGAGCATTTTGCGAAATATTAGACTCTATACTAATTATAGTTTAATTTACCTCTTAGTGATGTCTTAATTATTTAATGTATATTTAAATAAATCTGTAATGAAACAAGTTATGAGAACCACTGTGTAAAGGATTAGATTTCAACAACAAATAAAATGTTTATTAATTATAAGTTACTTTAAAAGCTGCATTATGTGCAATTTGCATGTTTTGCATATTTTTTTTTTTTTTAAGTTGAGCGTTGATTATTATTTTTGAAATTAAATAGTAATTAAATTTAAGTTTGGGCTCTGTTGTTAATTGTAACCTTAAAGTAGGCTAATAGTTTAGAAATTTTTATTAGAATGAAATTTATTTAAAGAAAGAGCAATTTGTTCAGTAAACCACTGTTTAATTATTTTATGTATTTTAACAATTTTATGTTTAGTTTTCCCCCTGCTGTACCGAAACCATACCGAACCATGGCATCAAAACTGAGGTACACACCGAACTGTCATGTGTGTGTAACGTTACACCCCTAATATATATACAAATATAAAAATAAATATAAATATAGATATAAAACCAATTAACTCTATGGAAAGCAAATCAGTTGTGAAGTAATTTTAATTAAATACATGACACGCAAAAAGGGGCCACATTTTGATTCAGGGATTCATTCCTTATCTTTAAGCCTAACTATAAATTAATTATAATATTTAGCGAATTTCAAAATGAATATCCATTTTTCATATTGTACATTATAATATTGTTACGTGTAAAATCACTTGTAGAATTTTATTATTATTTCAGATAAAATAATGGGACATGGTGTAGAGACAATTGTCACTCAGAAATTGCTAGTAAATTTTACAAATAATTACAAAGAAATGGCAAGTAACACCAAATTAAATTAAACATTAAATTTTTAAGTAGATACTTAAAAATACTCCAATAAACTTGTCTTATTTACAACTTAAACTTGTCTTATTTACAACTTTAAAAAATGATTTTTACAGTGTACTTATAATCATAAGTATGATGAGTGATAATAATGCTAATACGCCCCTTTACGGAAAAAAAATAACAAAACAGAAAAGAAAACATTAACTAACTTTGCGGAATGAGTATTTCATAAGTCATGGTAAACATGTCTTACATAGATTTGTTATCAGTGACATAAACACATCCACAGAGCACTTACTTGCAGTGTTGTGTCAAAGACCACTAGCTTGGAGCTGGTAGGGACGATGTCGTAGCACTTATGTGACTTCATAAACCGCATGTAAATGTCGCTCTCAGATTGTTCAACAGCTGTAAAGGACACCAATAAACGAAAACTCAGTCAATTTGAAAGCAAAGTGAGACGTAAGTACATGTAATAAGTTGTTTTTAAGCACTAGGACATTGCTAGAAGGCTGAGGAACTGATGCATTCAGAATGAAAGTGTATTTTATTATTTAAATGAATTAATAAACATTAAACTTAACAAGCTTCGGAAAAACAATATTCCTCCTTAGTGTAAAAGCAGGCTGAAAATAACTGCTTTAATAAATTACAAGAATATATTTACATATTTTAAAATCAAACTAGAACTAGTTACTAGATATTTTTTTCATCTGACAGTCATGTTAGCTTAGTTTTCATACTTCTTGATGTCAAGGGCCAAGTTAAAATTATCCACTTATGAGGGATGCCTTTCCTAAAATATAATGGCAGCTATATAATTTAATGTGTAAAGACCCATTTATCCTGTGTGAGAAAAACATTAAGTGTAATATTATAAAAAAGTACATTAAATATAATAATATTAATAATATTATTAATAATAATAATAATAAACATCATAATGTATTATTATTATTATTATTAATAATAATAATAATAACAAGAAAATATTATTTTTTACATTTAATTTATAAATTAAATGTAAAAATAATACATTTTACAAATTTTATAAATTTTACATTTAATTATTAAGTATTATTATTATTAATAATAATAATAATAATAATAATTTATTATTCATATTAATGATAATATGATACTTGATACATTTATACTGTATAAATTAATTAAGAATTGTAATAAAATATATCCATTATATAATTATAAAATAAATTTAATGTTGTTAATACATTATGATAATTCATTACTTCATTTGTGTATACCTTTATAATATGATACTTAATATATAAAGAATCTTAATGTTTAGACAGTATAAATGTATTAATATATTAAGCATATTAACTTAGTAATAATAATATTAAAAATTAATAATAATAATAATTGTTATTGTTATTAATAGTATTATATGATACTTATAAATACATTTATACTGGGTAAAGGAATACTATGAAATATTATTATAAAGATAACATGTACATAAAATAATAATAATACATTATTATTATTATATGTATATTATCTTTATAATATATACAATAAGGTATTATATAAATACATTAGATATTTAATAAACAATGTAAAGAAAATATTAAGTGTTAAAGATAACAATAACATCATATTAATAATTATTTTTATTTAAACTAATAATATCAGGGCTTTTAAAATTATGTACTGAAGCCAAAGTAAATTATTCTAATATTTTCTGGAAAAACCCTAGCAAAAAAAACAAACAAACAAAACAACAACACACTGTATTAGATCTGGCAGCATGACACAAATGGGTGACACTGAACTGTGGACTCTGAGGTCTCTCTTGTTGTTCCTTTCAGCAGCTTCCTGCCTAATGTTGCCAGTTGCTATGGTAATTCTTACAGTAGTATTCTTAGACGCTGAACTGTTTCTTCAGAAGCTGTCTAGACAAAAAAAAAAAACTCTGACATCTTTTGTCGCAAGACTGTATGTGCAATCTAGGAAGACTCAAGCGCATCTGCCCCCACAGTCTAGATACCTAGCCTGATTGTTTCAGCAAACATCAATCAAAATGCCTGGTGAAGAAAGCAGATCTTACTGACAGTAATGGCTCATTTCCTCAGAGCGGTACGGTTCAGTACAGTACAGTATGATACGATTCAGTACACTACTCCGGCTTGCGTTTCCACCGCAAACAGTACCCTTACTTGATAGGCGTGGTGTATGACGGAAAGTAGCGATCAACGTCATTCTCACGCAAAGAAGATTGTCTGTGTGTTGAAAATATAAAATTCTAAAATCCACTGTTATATTTTTTGTATTTGCACACTGATGTAAACAAGCCCAACACGCATAAGCAGCATGGCAGAATGACTAAAGGAGACGCTTCATTCACCTTGTAGCATGCACAAATGATTCTCTGTCAACCAATCAATGTCCTGCAGTGATTCTAGCTCCTCCCTTTAGGTAGGGCCCTAATTTCGTTTTTTCCATTAGAATTTTTCTGGATTCCGTTTTTTTTTTCTTTTTCTTCGTTTTTTAACGGTTAAATT
The DNA here is from genome assembly GCF_018340385.1 of Cyprinus carpio. Taxonomy (NCBI): domain Eukaryota; kingdom Metazoa; phylum Chordata; class Actinopteri; order Cypriniformes; family Cyprinidae; genus Cyprinus; species Cyprinus carpio. The sequence continues at coordinate 18,686,124 of NC_056595.1, forward strand.
AAATTTATTAATCAGAAGCATGTCTAATTAATTAAAATCATGAAACTTATACAATTCAACATCAATTTATTGAACGTTTAACCGAAATCACTTGTTTAGGGCCCTATGACATGTTCTATTTTCTACTCAGCTTATGTTTTATTGTTACCAATTTCTGGGTTTTACCATGTCTAATTATTAAATGCATTACAGCATAAAACATTAATTTAATTTATCTTTTAAATTATAAATTATTACTTGTTTTGACAAACAAAGGGGATTTACTATTAAAATTAAAACATTAAATAAATATTGTGTGATTATTGCTTAAAAAATGAAGTTGTGATAATTTTAGTAGTAGTATTACGTACATTCTACTGCTCAATAGTATAGGCTAATATATTTCTGCCACAATGTCTTCAAGTTAAACAAAACTTATTTTGTTTGGGTTGCCATGGATACCTTTACATTTCTGTGTGCATATGATATGACGCTGTTAGTTTTACTCAAATGAAACAGTAAAATGCTCATGAAGTACTCTCAGAGCAGTTCTAGAGATGTTGTTCATGTATTTATGTCTTCATTTAGTGAGACAGCAGATGCTGAAATCACCGCGAGCGTCATGCGTGCTTCAGTATGTGTGTAATAAACAAAACCGCACATCTGCGCCTATCATTCACATAGAGACATGCAGATCATGCAGGATTCATATTTAAATAGTCTTTTTGTGGCTTAATATTTACAGACACTAGTCCATATAGTCATTTGATTTACATGTAATGACCTACTTTTGATTAATTCATCCAAACTCTGACCAATTCCGTTTTTAAGACTGGCTTCTACGATTCTGTCCACGTTTTCTGCATCGTGGAAATCACAGGACCCTACTTTAGGTACCGGACTACTGTGCTAGGTACCCCAACGGAAGGTTCCCAAAAAAGTGGTGTGGTACAGAAATCTGATTTACAACCCTGTCCAACTACGGAGTATTTCCAGTAAGTGATTGACCTTAACATTTCTTTTACAATGCTAGGCCCCAAACAGCAGACAGTGCAATGCATGCTGGCTCATTCAGTGTGATGAGGATAATAAAAGCCTGGTGTTCAAAGTATTTCTCACCATCGCTTCAGCTCAGCACAGTTTAACACCACTGGCTATTGTGAAAGAATAGTCCAGCAGTAGGTCTAGTATTAGCTCATGGAAATGATTAAAATAGGACAGTCCAGCTGCTGCTGCTCGAGGAAACTTTACTGAGGGAATTCAAAAATAAACGCAGAAAAGCTCATAGCAGAGACAATATGTACTTTGTGGGAAGTTAACACACTTTTAATATGGTAATACAATGTAAAGCATATGCAAATCAACTGTGCAAAGTGTGAAAACACTGTGGCGCTTTAAAAAAAATGCAAAAGTACATTTAGACCTGTCTGTCATAGCAACAGGCTCAACCAATGACATGAGTTTGGGGGAGGGGCTATATTAGAGCGCAACAGTCCCCGCCCACTTTTTTCAGCAGCCTTGGTTCCGTAAGTATTTTTCCCCTTCAGATTTTTATAAAGTTTTTTTAAAGCGTTTTAAGCTATAAACCAAAACAACCAGCTATGAGTTGAATCATAATATTACTTTGATTTGAAGCAAAACGGTATTTGAAATCAAACAAAAAATACCTAGTTATGTGTGTAGATTGAAGCAACTGCGTCATGCGCAAGGCTTAATGGGATAAAGAGTTCTTTTGGCATGATTTGTTTGTTTTGATTCTCTGATTGGTGGAGTTTTTTTGTAGAATCATGGGTAATGTAGTTTTTCACCAGCAAATCCATTGGTAAACATGATTATTTAATATTTAAGTTGAAATAATGTGGGCTGATCAACAGAAGTAGATACCATTGATTAACAACCTCGCAGCTCATGGTAAGCCTGTTTTTAAAGGTTTATATGTAAAAAGCATTAAAATGTTGGGGGTTCTCCAGGACCAGGATTGGGAACCACTGCTTTAAGTGATCAATATCTGTAACTGCAAAAGGCATCAGGGTCATTCTACAGAAACGTCCACTTTTGGTATGGCAAAATGTCTTAAAATTTATTTATTTTTCTAATATTTAAATTTAGACCAGATTATTAGATTACCTTTTGACTTTATGAATACATATAAATGACAGCTTAATTCTTTTTCTTTTTAGCTTTTTTGTGCAGTTATTTCAAGACCACGTGTACCATTTTTTTTGACACTGGTGTTACCTTCTTCATCAATATTAAAAGATTTTATGATTTTTTTTTTTTCGATTTTTTTTTCAGCACATGTAGTCAGAGTTACAGAAAAATTTAAGAAATAAGGAGATTATGTTTTATTTATTTAACGTGAAAGAAAAAACAGTACAGTAACACAGTAACACAGCACAGTAACACCAGTGACATACATAAGACCTGATATACTGATCTTCACTGGTGTTACCCATAAGGAAGGTAACACCAGTGACAGTAACACCAGTGACAATTTTCATGAAAAATGCATTTTACAAAATGCCTGCTGTAAGGTATCAAGCCATATGTTCTCAATCATGGTTAACCCACTAAATTAAGTAGTTTAATCCATTTGTATTATAGTTTTTTTTTTTTTTTTTTACAATTCCTTAATAAATAAGTCATTCCAGTGACGATAACTAAAAACTTCATATGAAATTGTGAGTTAAATGAGAACATTTCTGATAACTTGAAAAGAAACAGTGGACTTAACATGGGCCTTTTTTTCATAGATCTTTAGAGAATAGGAAGGAGGAAGTCAAGTGATGTCATCAGTGTGATTTTTTTTTCAAATGGTAACGTTTTTTTGTCAAACGGTAACACCGGTGACACAACCTCAGGAGATCACTGTTTTATTATATATGTTATAATATTTATTCAGCATTTTGTTTTATTATGCCATTTATATCATATATTTGATAGTTATGAATACGTTATTGTATTTTAAATGGTAGAAAAACCTGTTTTTGACTGCAAAATAAAGCTCTTTCCCTCTGTACATGGCTGTGGGGACGAGCAGTTTTGTGGTGCTTGGAATTCTTTATAATTAATTAAAAACAAATATTGCCACACTGATGATGCAAAAAGGGTCTAATTGTTCAAATAACACATTGTTTTATTTTAAAATAGAAAAAAAAGTTAACCCTAATGTGTTTTTCAATTGTAATATTTCTGTAAATGCTAGGGACAGAAAAATGGACGTTTCTGTAGAATGACCCATCAACATAATTGGGCATTACCTTCAACCCCTGAGGGACTCCTTGACGTGGGTGAGTGGCTCTCCAGCCAATAGCATAATCTGACGCATGTACACCCAACAGGTTAGAAATGACGAATGAACGGGGATCCCGATACATTACTGGGATCTCCAGTGATTCCTATCAAGCAGCTCGATGTGAAATCGACACCTTGTACAAAAACGCCACACCACTGTGTCCTAAAATGACCGACCATCTGACGAGAGGAAAATCCGCAACGCGGATTATACCCGGGTTAGATTATGAATTAGATTAAAATAGACTATCCCAAGTGTGAGGTCTAAATAAATCAGCAACGAACATCACAATGTCAAGACTGCGAAGCTGCTGAGGCAGCCGGTTCAGAAAACCAAGACAGATCGTACCATTCACGATGCGAGAGACATATATTTCCCGCAGAGGCTTACCTTCATCCTCGAGATCGAGTTTCTCCAGCATGTCTTCAGATAAACCGTGGACCTGGGGACAGAGTGACAGTGTCAAGCACAGACGAAGCGATCTCAGGATGTCCTCCCCTCGCGCAGTCCACACGCGCGCACACACACACACACACACTGACAGACAGACAGTGAAGAGACCGGTGAGATCGGAAGTTGGCTGTCAGAGTTTCATAAAGATACAGTAGACAATAAGCGCTGGCAGAACAAACCGAGCTGGTTCGGAGGAGAAAAAACCCAAACAGGTTAAGTGTTCATGTTTTCGGATCCATCGGTCCTTGTAGGGACAGTCAGTGTTTGCAGGCGTGCTCCGATTGTGTACCCGTGCCGTGCGTCCAATGTAAAGTCAGTCATGAGAGACCCTCCCCCTCTGGCTTTTTACAAATGGACTGTTCCAACGGTCTGACAGGGATTGTTTAAAATAAACTATTCCGCTTACTCATTTCTTGTTATGAGCAATAGATAATCTGCAGATATAAAAGTGAGCGGAGTCAACCTGTCCAAACTGGCTGGTGGTGGGTGGGGATTTTGATTCATCCAGGTGAATCGAATCTTTTGAGTCTGTTCACCAAGATGATTCGTTCACTGAATCAGTGACTCTTTCTGCAGGTCAAAATCATAGACTGTAAAAAATATGGAAGATGCACCTTCATTTACTTCCACTGAAGAAAAGTGAAGCCGCCATTGTCCCAATAGGGAGCGGCCATATTGCGCTGATTTGGGACCAGAGTCTGCGCAGTAGAGAGCGAAATGGAGCCGCGTCCCGCCCACACTTTCACAGAGTCAATCACAAACTCAAATGGGCCATCTACCTATACATTTTACCGATCTACTGTATATATGATCAGTGATGCATTATCTATGATTCCTTCTCTGATGACAGCAGTTTGATGGCTTGGGCCATGGTTTGGGCAAAATATGCTTAAGCACGCCCCTTCAATCGTTAGTTTACTGCTAGTGAGAGATGAGAGGAGGAGTGCACAAAAATAAAACCCTGCCCTCTATTCAGTACTTAATTTTAGTTGGAAATAAGTCACTATACTGAAATAAAGTCAGCAGCAGCTTCTTTAAAGGGTTACTCCACCGCAAAATGAAAATTTTGTCATTAAACATGTCTTTCCAAACCCGTAAAAGCTTTGTTCGTCTTCGGAACACAATTTAAGATATTTTGGATGACAGCCGGTAGGCTTGAGACTGTCCCATAGACTGCCAAGTAAGTAACAGTGTCAAGGTCCAGGAAAGTATGATAAGCATCGTCAGAATAGTCCATCTGCCATCAATGATTCAACTGTAACATTATGAAGTGACGAGAATACTTTTTGTACATGAAGAAAACAAAAATAATGACTTTATTCAACAATTCCTCTCCTCTGTGTTTCTCCAAATCAGCGTAGCGCCATTTTGACAAATCTGAGCAGTATGCAGGCGGCGTACGCTCTTCTGTGTCAGCCGCGATGCACTGATGCGCTGTTGTCTTTCAAACTAAAGCATAAATACACGTAAAAAACGTATCCTTGTGGCTCGGCTGACACAGAAGCGTGTACGCTGCGTGTGTACAGCTCAGATTCACCAAAATGGCGCTACGCTGATTTGGAGAGACACAGAGTAGAGGAATTGTTGAATAAAGTCGTTATTTTTGTTTTCTTCGTGTACAAAAAGTATTCTCGTCGCTTCATAACGTTAAGGTTGAATCACTGATGGCAGATGGAGTATTCTGACAATGCTTTTCATACTTTCCTGGACCTTGACACTGTTATTTATTTGGCAGTCAATGGGACAGTCTCAAGCCTACCGGTTGTCATCCAAAATATCTTAAATTGTGTTCCGAAGACGAACAAAGCTTTTACGGGTTTGGAAAGACATGGGGGTAAGTGAATAATGACAAAATTTTCATTTTGGGATGGAGTATCCCTTTAAGGTTAGTAATGCTATTGTGTGTGTCAGATAAGTGCTTTTGTTTGTCTCTCTTATCTGACGCTCTCGTTCTCGCTATTTGTTTATGATATAATCAGTCAGTCGCACACTTGTAATCAGTGAACAGATAATGAGTCAGTGCACAGAAGAATGATTCACTAAAATAAAAGATTTGTTTAACAACACTGATTCATTCATAAATGAAACAGTAGTTGTTTAAACCTGAAGGGAATTTTGTAAGTACAGGGAATTTGTACATGAAATGTTAACCTTAAAATGTTACCAAATTGTTCATATTCTTAATATTGAATCTTATTAGTGGCAGTATTTCTCTCCTTGATTGTGCTTATTTGTGAGTGGTCAAAGAACAAATTCTTACTCTTTCATATCTAAAATGCATTTGCACATCTATGCATTCAAATTTAAATCAGCTCTATCTGCAATGTACAGCAAATAAAGCCAGTAGTGCGGCACTGCTGTTTGTGTTGTGCCCATCTGGAATACGACACTCTTTCTTAACCTCCTGCATCTTTTTCCTTTTCTCTCCACTTATTGGCCCTCCTTGGACCTAGATAGGATGAAATCAATTTAACATATATCTGTTTAAAATCATGAAAACCTATAAAGGCCATCCTGGCTCCAAAGATATTTCACACAACTGTTTTTGGCCTTTCCCAGAGCCACATCTGGCATGGAGGGTAATTAAAATGAACTGTGCCCAAATTCCTGCTTGATGAATCAGTGGATGTGGCTATCTGAACGAACTTGAGCCCTTGTGAGAAAAACCCCATGAATATACAACAGAAGTAAACAAACACATAAGAGGTGACCACGAGAAAAATGTTAGTTCACAAATCTGGGGAATTACAAATAATGAGAGAGTGGGAAAAAAGTAGTAACTCAAAGTCAGAGCTTGAAAGAGAGTGAGAGGCAGTTTATTTAACAGACAGCAGTAGTGAACAGTGAAGGTGTCTGAGCAGCTGTGATTCTGTTCATCCGCAGTGACCCATATGAGACTCACACTCAGACTCACATGTCAGTGGATCAATGGTACATGAAATGAGAATCACTGAGAGTGGATTTTCAGGGGTTGCTAAAGATAAAGTGACATTATTGCACTGCTTGAGTTGCAGATTTTTAGACATGAATTCACAAAACTTGGGCTACTTTTATATTTTCATCTATGTTGAAACACTACGGCACAGTGAGTATTTAAATTTGGCTCATTATAGGATCTTACTGATAAATTATTATATTTGATAATTTATCAAATAAATTTACAAACAGATACTATACGTACCGTAGGTGAATGAGACTCAAAGTGTGAGAGAATGAGTAAAGTTGATAACACATCTGCTGAGTGCAGCCTTGGACCTCTGCTTAAATTACCGGGCAGGAGGCAAGGACAACAGCATTGCAGATGGTGACTGCTGTATTGATTTTGGCTTGTGAACGTGATGAACGGTCAGTGTGTTGAGTCGTAAAAATCTGATTAGATCCATCGACAGGAACTGGCGAGTTCTAAAAGTATTGTGTGCCTGTTTTAAGGAAATTTGTAGATTTATAAATGTTGAATACTTATTCCATAATTAAATATATCTTTCAATATAAATAAGTATTTTGGGTCAAAGATTTTGACAGTTTTTTAAAATAATACATTTAATGTGTAAAGACATAAAAGACTATCATGTGACACTTCAGGTGTTTGTGCGTGTAAATATAATTTATTATTTTATAATAATTAATTTATAAGTTTATGTAAATTATATTAATATAACTTATTAAATTTAGACAATATATTGTTATATATAACATGTTATATCTACTGTACATTATATCTATCTGTTGTTCAAATATATATTATCATAACATTTTATTTTATAGTTCATACATTTGCAAAATCTGCATGCATTCTTTTACATCTTAAATGCCCAAAACATATTTATAATTTGAATTCTTGTACAGAAACACTATTCTTAGGAATTAACGATTTCTGTAAGGAAGCGTTATGCTTTGCCTTTAATGTTTTGCTTGTATTTAGTTATTGAAACATCTACAGGATGATCACTTGAAAATGAATGATGCAGAAAATGACTGAAATGTATCAATGTCCCACTGCAGATCACTCACCACACGTGAGGTAGATAGAGGTGCCGTGCAGGGACAGGGCGGTGGTTTTGCGGCAGGCGGGCTGTGGTGTTGTCCTGTGTCGAGGGGGGAGGAGGAGGAACGGTGCACTGTGTCATTCCGACTGGCTTCCAGAAGAAATGTCGAAGTCTGCTTGGTCAGTTGTGTTGGAGTGGTGGGAGATGAGGAGATACCAGAGGCTGTAGAATCAGAGAGAAGATAAGACACAACAGATATCATCTATCTATCGATCTATCTGGAATTAAATTTGATGTTGCTACTATCACAGAAATGCTACACTGCACCTTTAAGATTTTATGGCTGATACTATGTACTGTGCCATAATGTCTCACTGTATCCCATTCTCTGCTCACGAAGGATGATTTAGATCCACCTGTCATTAAAAGGTTAGGCTGTACTTGTCGTAATTTCTGATCCGTGCCTGCAGAAATAGAAGGGGCCATAAGGCCTGAACCGCAGGCAGTGTGGAGAGCAGAGTTTTATCACTTCATTTTACACTTCATCTGCTGTTGCAGGCTGCAGATTTCATGCTGTGATTCCTCCAGGCTCTGCCCTCAGTCAGATCAGAGAAAATGACCAGTATAAACAACACCACTCTGGATGTTTTTATTCTGTTACTGAGGCTACACAATTCTTCCAATACATGGCAAAGACCCAAACATGACACATTTGTCAAATTTCCCCGAAGTGTTCATCACGCCAATCGCCTGAGTAATTGGCCTGTCTGTTTTGGATTCATGCTGCACGTTATTTGGCCGTTAAATGATAAAATCAATCTCACTGTGGGCCCTCTAATTGCATTTTTGTGATTGCTTCAGCTCCCTGTTGTTTGAACTTGACCCACTTATCTGTGCCATCCTCTCCCCTGGCTGGATTCGGTTGCAGAGCCTTAAAGAAGCAGCTTGTTCTCACAGAGTGGTGTGTGGAGGAAACTTAGTGTGGAGTGTGGAGTTTCTGCTTTGATGAGTCGATAAGAGAAGAGTGAAATGTAGCACTGTCTGCAGAGTCCAAGATACCATTAGCAAGCCAATAAGGTGAGAATATATTTCCAAGAGAACAGCCAAGTTTACATTTATCTATCTATCTATCTATCTATCTATCTATCTATCTATCTATCTATCTATCTATCTATCTATCTATCTATCTATCTATCTATCTATCTATCTATCAAAGAAGCCAGGCAAAGTTGATTGATGCATATATGGATAAAAACATCATAAGCATTTATCAAGCATGAAAGAGCTATTAATGAATTCATTACAGATGTGCAATGAGAAATGATTAACAAGCCATCCTGACTACCTCAAGTCACTGTACCAAGCCATTATCTTCCCCCAGCTGAGACCACATGGCCATGGCTGCTGAATGAGTAAAGAGCTTATTTTATAGCAGTCAGTCATTGGCACAGTAAACAGCATATAGTAGAAAATAGAGAGCAGAGTAGATGATGATGATGTCAATAGCCCCTCACCTCACCGAAATGTTTACATTCTCATCTTCCAAATAAATTCACAAGGATCATCTACCGTCAGGACCACAGAGTCACATGATCCTTGCAGCAGTGCTGGATGTGAACATTGGGTGCTGCACATCCAGACAGACGTAATTCAGTACGATTACAGCCCAGCTGAATAGAACACACCCACAGGCCATACTTGCAGCTCTTATCGAATTAAACTGTCCTCATGAGCAAACCAAGTGGCATATTTATGAAGCCATATTACTATCAAATCATTTTAATGTAATTATGGAACATAATCAAATCAAAACCAGGCTGGAGACAGGCGTAGTCCAAAGGCTCCATGCATCTTTGATATTGTGTTATGTACCTTGTTGTGTTCAATTCAAACACATTTAAGCAGGTAAATACCAAGGTGATTTTCCTCAAACATGATTGCTCATTCTAGACACAATGTCTCCATTGTATCATTATGCTGATGTGCGCTTTTCATAAATTGCCAGGACTGTAAATCTCATTGAAATCCTCTGAGGCCGATTTAATGGTGTGAATCAAGAAAAAAGTTTTTCTTTGTAATAATGTACACTGATGAATAATTAGACCAAGAGTGTGTAGTAAGAAAGTACACATTTTTCATTTTGATGTTGTTTTTACTAGGAAGTGAACTTCACTCTGTAAATATGGCACAATCCTGCACACACACTGCTGTCATCGTGACGTCTTTTGACGTTTACCCTGCAGACAGAGGTTAAAAATATGACCGATGACCTTTGGACCAGTGTCAGATAAATTAACCCAACGTGGCTTGCTTTTAACCCTGCTCACGGGCAAAACACTTACTATTCAGTGATCCATGACAGTTAAACCAATATTTGGTAAATTAAAGTTAAACCAATATTCAAAAAAAGGACTTTGAATAGTATTTTAAATGATTATTTTTTTATTGATTTGCCTTTTCTGCCTGTCTGTCTCTCTTTCGCTTTGAATGAGTGATGAGCAAAAACCAAAGTCTTTTACATATGTCTGCTGATTAAACAAACATCATGCATTAGGTGCTATTTGGAACTGATGTTTGGTCTGTGAGAAGATATCATGAGAACAAGCAAATTCTCTAAAGGTAATAATAGCTTAAAATCCTGTAAAGAAAGGAAAGCAAAGCTCTCTTAAAGACATAACACAAACACAGATGTCGAGCTTATCAAAATTCCAAGGACATTTTTGACCCAATGAAGACACAGTAAGCTGACCAGCGCCCCCTAAAGCTATTTATGCAGAATTGCACATCATAAAAAAATGGGACCGCTTTATGGTTCGATATATGAATATAAAAGTAAGCTGTTTTCTAACTGTACTGTAGCTTGCCGTTAAGTTTTTTTATTATTATTATTATTTCCTAGACATCTGGCTTGTGAAAAGGAAGATGGCTACATTCAGAATAGCATATTTGTGCAGTGTGCAGAATGCAATTTTACTGGATGGCAATATTGCTTGGAAAATTGTACACCATAATTCAAAGCATATTTTGAATTTCTCTTTCCTTTTCTGATTTTTGGATCAGAATGCAATTTGCATACCTGCAAAAAAAAAAAAAAAAATAATAATAATAATATATATATATATATATATATATATATATATATATATAATATATATATATATTTCGGAATTATATAAAAAAAATGTGTGGAGTACTTTTTATGATGGATGCATGCACTTTTTTTGGCCTTCAAAATCTCGACCACCATTCCCTGCCATTATACAGGTGGTTTTTGTGGGTATTTCATGTTGTGTTGGTGTGAGTGGGGATTGTAGTATACAGGTAATTTTTAATGAGGGTGAGTAATTCAAGCTGCAATAGCTGTTGCTTTGGATTGTGTCTCTGCCGGGTGGCATGAATCCATGTGTCACAAAGTCCAGGCTGTTCTCCCAGCAGGCACCATCTCCATGTCATAGTGACGCCTGTCAAAATTCCATTCATCCAATAGGATTGCATTTTCTCATGCAGTGTATGACATTTGCATCATGTGAGAGGTAGCGCTTGCTGCTCTGATTTTCAGCACACAACCGCTTTTACAGAACCAAGACTCAGACCTGATCAGAGTTTGGCTTTATTTTTAGAGCGTAGTCTTTATTTTGGATTCTAGCTCAACAGAAGCTGGGCTTTAAAGTGTTCAGAGGCGATTCACTGTTCCTTCATCACACTTGCTAGAACTCTGTTAGTCCAGAGAGACAGTTTTTTGGCATCTTAACCCTAACATAACCTTGCTAAAACAAGTTAAACATAAGATAAATAAAAGAATGTAGACATTTTATAAATAAAATGTGATCGAAAGGGAATTGCTACAGTATGTAGCTGTTAAGATGTACTTATTTATTATAATTCTCTACTGAATAATGTAAGGTAGGTTTTATGTTTTTGTGCATGTGTTTTATTAATTAAATAATTTTATATTTATTAATTTAGTTATAATTTATATTTTATTTTTAAACATGCTTATTTTATTATGGCCATCTGAGGGGGAAAAGTAGTCTCAGATCATTGAGGGACATTCTCCACTTGCTATTTGCACGATGTCCTGACATTTTCAGCCGCTAACTGGTCATTTGTGTCTCTGTGTCATCCATCAGCCTGTCAGCTTTTCAATATCGCTCCAACTTTCAGACCTGTCACTCTTTTGTTTCTGTCAATCGTTTTTCCATCTGCTGACTGCTAGATACAGAGTGGATCGTGATCTGTTGGTTAATGTAGGTAAGTGGCTGGTTGTAGCGGATACGCACAGATATGGCAGCAATTGTATATGCTACAATTCAAAAGACAGCAAGATGCCTTCAGTGTCACATGATCCTTCAGAAATCATTCTAATATGATGATTTGATGCTTAAGAGACATTTCTTATTATTATCAAAGTTGAAAAAAGTTGTGCTGCTTAACATTTTTGTGGAAGCTATGATGTAGGATTCTTTAATCAATAAAAGTTCAAAAGAACAGCAGTTATTTTTACATTATAAATATCTTTACTCTCACTTCGTCCAGTTTAATGCATTGCTGGATAAAAGTATTACTTTTTTTCAATTAAAATAAAAAAAATGAAACTAGGTATAATTATATAAATTATAATAAATACGGAAAGCAGAAATGTCACAAAGTGAATAAGATGGAAAGAGTAATTTTATAGGCCCATTTCCACCTATAAAAGGGTAATTTCAACCGTATATTTCACAATTTCGCACTGTGTGACTTTATATCCTACATGTGACTTTGTTTCATATTTTAATCTTTATCTTATAATTACTTTTTTTTTTATCTAAGGCTGAAATTGGCTTCTATAGGAGACAAAATATGAACATAACACAATTACAACATGACAGATGTTCACTCCAGCAGAGACCATTTCGACAGGCTGTTTGAGGTTAAAGTGATAGTTCACCCAAAAATGAAAATTCTGTCATTAATTACTCACCCTCATGTTGTTCCAAACCCGTAAGACCTTCATTCATCTTCGGAACACAAATTAAGATATTTTTAATGAGATCTGAGAGCTTTCTGACCCTCAATAGACAGCAACGCAACTGAAAAGTTCAAGTCCCAGAAAGGCAGTAAGGGCATCATTAAAATAGTCCATGAGACATCAGTGGTTAAAACATAATATTAATAAGCTATGATAATACTTTTTGTGTGTAAAAAACAAAAATAACGACTTTATTTAACAATTCTTCTCTCCCGAGTTACCATCTACTGCCATTATGGAGAGTACCACACTTAATGAATTTGTTTTACTATTCTTGTATACTAGGTTAAGATCTTGCGCGTTTATGTAGTATTACTCTCGATAATGGCAGTAGATGGTAACTTGCAGGAGAAGAATTGTTGAATAAAGTCGTTATTTTTGTTTTTTTTGCACACAAAAATTATTCTTGTAGCTTTGTAAAATTACGGTTGAACCACTGATGTCACATGGACCATTTTAACAATGTTCTTAATACCTTTCTGGGCCTTGAACATTTCAGTTGCATTGCTGCCTATGAAAGGTCAGAAAACTCTCAGATCTCATCAAGAATATCTTAATTTGTGTTCCAAAGATGAACGAAGGTCTTACAGGTTTGGAATGACATGAGAGTGAGTAATTAATGACATAATTTCAATTTTTCAGTGAACTTTCCCTTTAATGCGAAAATAAAATAAATGTTATTTATACCTGAGACCCAATTTGCAGTGGCAAACCCCTATTGGCCCTTGTTATTTCCTCCCACCAGTTTTCCAATGTCACTTTTATATTTTAATGAGTCCCACTGAAACTCACTCTCAGTAGACCATAAATAACTCCCATTATTAATATCACAGGATTAGCCCTTCACAATTATTATACTCACAGAAAACAAAACATGCCATTTAGAAAAGTAACACACACATCTTAACAGCTTTTTGTTGTTCCACAATACAAATAAGCTAAATTTTTAGGACTTGGCACATTCCAACTAAAATCACCTGTTTGGAAGAATTGCATAATACATATCTTGAGAGAAGAAAGCCTAGTTTTCAGGGTTCTGGGAATCATCTTGCAGGATGTTTAAAGGTGCGGTAAGCAATTTCTGAGAAATGCTGTTGAAAGTGGATCGGACCGAGTAAGGGGTGTGTCCAGTAGTGATGGGGGAGATGCCTGTGTTGAATAGCATGTTCAGAAATTTGGGGGCGGAGGCAAGATAGGGGTGTGATTCTTTTGGGTAGGGATGTATTTGTTTTGGTGATTTCAAATATCAACAGCATTTCTCAGAAATCGCTTACTGCACCTTTAATTGCCAGGATGCAATGTGTGGTTGTTATTATTTTGTTTCTGTCGTCAAATTTACAGGTAAAAGGTTCTACTGCTCATGCTCTTATTGTGAATATCCATCAACACACAAGAAAAAATGAGACTCTTTAAGGTCTGAGATCTGAATGCATCCGTCTACTTAAGTTTGAGTGTATTGTTAATATACTTCAACACACAAGAAAAAATGAGACTCTTTAAGGTCTGAGATCTGTCGCTTGGGCACTTTCCCATTGAAGAAAAAATGAGACTCTTTAAGGTCTGAGATCTGAATGCATCCGTCTACTTAAGTTTGAATTGCCCGCTGATAGCAACATTTCCCAGCAACAATGCTCAAAATATTGCCCCATGAATCATCTCTTAAGTCTGAAAGAAGTTCAAGAAATTCAGTGGGCTTGTACATTTAAAAATGTCTCAATGCCATTGTATTAGATAACAAAATAAAAGCATCTTATGCAAACAAATTAACTTTTCTCAGTCATGTTTGCATGGTGATTTTTAGTGGACAAAAAAGGGTTATTATAGTCACCTAAAATTATTATTATTTTTTTATAAAATAAAATAAAATAAAAAAGTTCAGATAAAATTTAAAACTTAATTAAAATAAAATATATAAAACCATAACCTTGTATTATTTCAGCTAGTTGCCATGACAACATATATCATTTTGATTTAGTTTAACAATAGTTTTAATAGTATATCTCAATGATACAAATATAACATACTGTATAAAGTCAGATCTCTTTACGTTCACATGCACAGGTGTAGTTCATAATATTAACACGTTCCACTAACGTTTGGCAACCAGAAAGTGTCCAAATACTTTTTAGTCAACATTTTGAACATCATTTGTTTCAATTTAAGGCCTAATTAACTTTTTTTAAATTGAAAAGCGCTCGTGAAACTTGGTTTGATATTTTGATATCTAATGCAATGATATTCTTACATTTCAAGTGTCCAAATACTTTTAACAATATCGGCAAATGTCACTCATGGAAAATATAAATCTATTATATTTAACATAAAGTAAATTTCATGTTGCTAAATAAAAAAACAATGCTGCAGAATAAGCCTTAACTGCCGTCTTACTGGTTCCCAGGAGGCCGTGGGGCTCTGACTGCCGTCTGCCTGTCCGCCCCTCTTGGTCCTTGCGTTTTTTGGTCCCTCTCAGGCTGCTAAACCGTTTCATGGGTGGTAAGAGAGTTTGGAAAGGCTGTGGAAAGTGCAATAGGTCATTCCATACCCATAGACAGTGCTTGAAGATGTTTTATTTGGACCTCTTCAGTTACTTCCAGGCTTTGGATCCATATTACCCAATCATTGAGCCAGTGACAGGTGCTCTTCAAAGATTATTCCATGCTCTTCAACCAAAGTCCTTTCTTCAGGGTTCTTCAGTTTCTTTATTTTACAGACTCTTGTTTCCGTTTTACAGTTCTGAATCACTGGCCAGCTGGCTGGCAAGCCTGCAGCAGATTGTCAAGTGCAGCTGTGTGTATGCCAGCGTGTGTGTGTGTGTGTCTATGTGAATGCATGCCTTCAAAACAGCATGTGCAACAGGGAGACTGTAAAAGGAAACCAACCCATGCTTGGGGATTGGCCAAACAGCAGTAAACCCCACCCACTTATGAATATTTCACATCCTTTCACATATATTATGTGTTGTGCATCTGTGTGAGTGAACTGTTTTTTGGTGTGTTTAATATTAGAGAGACAAAAGATAAGTTATATATAGTTAAAAAGAAATCTAGTAGTGTTAAAATGAAAGAAACTTTTAATTTCATGTGGTCATGACTTACTCCGGTTAGTTGATTTTAATAAAAATCTCATTAAGGAGAGGACAAAAATAATCAGGGGACCATAAAATAGGATTTAACCTTTCCGAATACCTTGCCAACTGAAATGAATTCAGCGCCATGGGAGAACATTCCTGTTTAATGCAAGAAATCCTATTTCTAGTAGCTTATTAGTGGTGCAAGCTAAGGCAAGAATTGCTATTATTGTTATTATTATTATTATTATTATTATTATTATTATTATTATTATTATTATAAATTAATTAATACTTTTATTCAGTTTCCACAAAAATATTAGGCAACACAGCTGTTTTCAACATTGATGATAATAAGAACTCAAGCATCAAATCAGCATATTAGAATGATTTCTGAAGAATCATGTGACACTGAAGACAGGAGTAATGATGCTGAAAATTTAGGTTTACATCACAGGAGTAAATTACATTTTAAAATATACTTAAATATAATTTTCTTCAATATATTTAATACATTTCAGCTTACAAAATCAGATGTTTTAAATTGTAACACAATTCTTTTTAAATAATAATTAATTACATTAATTACATAAATTAAAAAAAATATTACCAAGCCCATATACCCACAAGATTTAGGTTTTTTTTTATTATTATTATTATTAATGGCACATTGTTGCTGGCACTTACACTTGTAAGTAATTAAACTTCATTAAGCTTTGAACATATCCCTGCTTTACTGATTTACTGTGGTCGTAATGTAAACTGACCTTTACTTAAAATTGATGCACAAAATATCAGATCAAATCTGTATATTGCCCTGTAACACAGCAAATCTGGAAGTCTGCAAAAGAATACCCTGGTGAAATCCAATATCTGGGTCGTGAAGGATATTCCATTCGAGGAGGAAAACCAATCTCAGTGACAAATTAATTTAGCTAATGAATTCATGTCCCTGGTGATAATTGCCACCAACATCTGATCACCCCCTGCTTCCTGTGCCATCATAAACAAATCATTCTCTGTCAGTGCACTCAAGGCACCAAATTAATCACTTAATACTGGGTAAAGTCACACTGTCAGGCTCCACGCCAAGAGATAGTTGTGTAAGCAGAATTAGATGGGCTTTGAGTAATCACCTCTCATTTTCCAAACTCTCTGCTGTCGCTCCTTGTCAGGGGCACTTAGAGTCCTGCTAAGCACATTTGGACAATTCTGCTCATTTGGGCCCAAAAAGTGCCTTCGGTGAGAAGCGAGCAGCTAATCCCTTCGAAATCCACTGTGCTTCCTGACATCTTCAAAGGACCAGGGTCAACAAGACACTGAAGAACAGAGTTGGTTTTTAGGACAAAAATGCAGTCAGGAACCACTAATGGAGCCGGAGCGAAGAATGTTCTTTGTTGAACAGCAATAAGTCATCATGTAAAAGTCATGTTTTTTAGGTGTTGTGCACTCTAGCCCCACCACAGACAGCAGCTCTGTTCTTAAACCTAGTGAGCTGCCTACCAAGACAACATTTATAAGGCTGTTCTTAAAGTTACTGGAGGTGGGAACATCATGTTGTGATATAGTGTACATTGGTTTTGCAAATCCTAAGGCAGCATTCCAAGAAAGCTTTGCAACTTGCTCATTGATCGATGTTGTTGACATAAACATTGACTATTAATCATGGTTTTGTGCCATTTAGACTTAAATTGAATTGCAATTCAAATTTGACTGTAAGAAAGCATAATTAAAAGTAAATTGAAATTCAAATAAATTTAAATTGTTGTCATTTTAAATTGAACATCAAAGATTATAAAGCCAAACTTAGAATTTTGACTTGACAGTTTTATTTGAAAATTTAAAAAATGGATAGACAATATTTTTTAATGGTTGTATTCTTTGCCATAGTTGCATTTATTTGATCAAAAATATAGTAAAAACAAATATCTAATATATATTATAATATTATATATTTGTTTTTAATATATAGTTAATATTTGTTTAATATACAGTAAATATATTATTAATATATTTAGAAATATTTAATATAATTTAAAGTAAGTGTTTACTATTGTTTTTTTTTTTTCACAATTTATTTTTTTTATGTGATGCTGTGTTTTATTTTGAGATTGCTTTTATTCTTCAGTGTCACATCATCCTTCAGAAATCATTCTAATATGATGTTTTGATTTTCTGGTAAAGATTATTTTTTTCAATGTTGAAAACAATTGTGCTGCTTGATAATAATTTTTTTTTTTTCAGGATTCTTTGATGAGTGGAAAGTTCAAAAGAATTTATATAAAGAAGAAATCTTTACCAATGTTACCAATGTCATTGCTATAACTTTAAATTAATTTAACACGTTCTTGCTGAATAAAATGATTCATTTATTCATACTGATGGCAAACTTTTGAATGGTAGTGTAAACAAGTTTAAATATATTCCATCGCTTTTGTGGACTTTGGGAAAATCATTTTTATTTTTCAGTATTCATCATCGTTTTGAATTTCTATGAATTGCATTTCAGTAAACTCCTCTATCATTACAATTCAACTTCCTGTTGTGTGTAGCCAATTCAATTTCACACTCATGAACTGAAAGGAAGCCAGTTCTGCACTTCGGATCTCAACCCATGTAGCTTAGCAACACGCTAACATCAAACTCTACAAGAATCCATTGTGAGCTGCTGCTAACATTAAATCAGTGCATTCCAAATCAATCACTTATGAAGCTTTGTATCAGTTGGCACAGGCTGCTTGTGTAGGCAGTAGACAGCAAGGCCTCTCGCAAGAGCCTTTGTGTCCATCACCAAAAACTGACCTGCTCTTCTGTGGTGTCAGAGCTGGAAAAGCCTTCCTATTCCATTTGCCTGATTTAATAAGCTTTCATGTGAGAGTGAGCAATGCCAAGTTACTGGATATCTAAGAATGGGGTTGTTTTCTACTGCAGGTCACCTTGTACTTTTGGAGTCAAGCCAGACTGACTTTTCCAGTCTTCTGTGCAACACACAGAAAATTGCATGAAATTATGAGTATGATCATAAAGACCACTTTTAGGGCCTGTTTGAAAGTCTTACAGGTTTGGAATGACATGAGGGTGAGTAAATAATGACAGAATTAATATATATATATATATATATATATATATATATATATATATATATATATATATATATATATATATATATATATATATATATATATATATATATATATATATATTTATTTATTTATTTATTTATTTTTTTGCTGAACTGTTCCTTTAAGTTCTCAGAGGTCCGAGATGCTTTTCATCTGAGATGTTTCTCTCAGTGAAAGATGTTCTAGAAAGATCGCCACAACAGACCTTTTCTGTTCACAGCCAGTCTGTAGACTCTTCCCTAATAAGGATATGCCCATGCTATATCTTTTGACAGGAAATGATGTGCAAACATGGCAGCTTTCTAAAAATTCACATGTGCTCTCTGCAGCCACAGATCCAATGATGAACAGCATTCCCAGATAAGGCCTGAATGAGGTGGTGAGGAATGCTCTGGCACAATGACAGCACTGAGACATTCCTCTAACATTATCTAGATGTTATCCAGATGTTTGGGTAAATGTTAGAAAGCTAAAAAATGGCACAATGAAGAAGATATCAAAGTGATTTTGACTGCCATATTTATTTAAATCAGCTTTTAATTTAAAATAATGTCTGTAACGTAGTACCTCAATTGAAATTAATTACATTAAAAATTTCACACCCAAAATTATATCCAGTTTTGCATTTGAAAAATAAATAAATAAATAAAATATATTTTTCAGGACAAATTTAATTAGTGAGAAAAAACATAATTAATTTTTTTAGAATATTTATTTATTGATTAATATCTATTGTATAGAAATACATCAGTACAGGAAGACCTTTGTGACAATTGGCAGGTCAAAATCTCACTAATATCTCCTGGGCCTCTGAAAAACAAGCCTGCATTTTCCCAGGGAGATTCGATGTTGGTTAAGAGACGCAGAGTCAGGGGAGTGTATATTTATGTTTTGTCAGGTTATTATTATTGGTTTATTATCACTCTCTCTCCACTGACACGACCAAACCCTGTACTCCACACATCCCAGACTAAAATTAACTCTTGTCTCTTGCCGACTGGATTACATAACTACAGAGCCGGCTTCAGCTCATCACTGGTCTGGTGCTGCTGAAATCTTTGGGTTATTTGCTGTCTGTCAGCCTGAATGTCCTAAGAGTTTAAAAACACCTAAGCTACAAGACATTGACCTGCCATGTACAGTAAATAAGGAGAATATTATGAAATAAATGATTTGAAGTACTAAAATTACTGAACAAGATCAATTAAAGCTATACAGAAATATTAACAAAAACAAATAACTAATAAAAATGACAAAAGGACATAAAAACAATTTAAAATTAAAACTGAAAATATAAATGTAAAAATAATTCAAATACTATGATATTACTATTACAACTATAATAGTACGGGTAGGTCTATAAATAACATTAATACCATGGCATTTACTCCATGTATTTACTCCATAGTATTACCACAGTACATGTCCAAAAAACATAGTAGTATTTTTTGTATAATATTATATGCAATATAATATAAAGTATGGCATCAGCAAGATTTTTTTTTGAAGTTAATTAATTTTATTAAGGAATATAATATAGGAAAGAGTACTGTAATGGTATGGTTCCAAAGTTACCATCTCCAAAAAATCATGGAAATACTATGGTAGCCTACTTTTTTAAATGTTAAGTGATCATGGTTAATAAGAAGAATAGGCTAATTGTCCAGTTTATTTTTCAGTAATATATGAAATATTAAACATATGAAATATATAAAATTCTGGTCACAGGTAAAAGTGAAAGTGACGTGACATACAGCCAAGTATGGTGACCCATACTCTGCATTTAACTCATCCAAGTGCACACACACAGCAGTGAACCCACACACCGTGAACACACACCCGGAGCAGTGGGCAGCCATTTATGCTGCGGCGCCCGGGGAGCAGTTGGGGGTTTGGTGCCTTGCTCAAGGGCACCTCAGTCATGGTATTGCCACCCCGAGACTTGAACCCATAACCTTAGGGTTAGGAGACAAACTCTCTAACCACTAGGCCACAAACTTCCCCTATTTAGTATTTAGATAATATGCACTTTCTCTTTTTACCCATAGATGGTAGTAAAAGAGGGAGACACCTTATTTGGTCACTACAGAGGGCATTGTGTCACATAGATGGACACAGACATGCGTGCGACAGTCACTGCTGAGATAAGGCCGCCATGCTGCGCTTCATCGCGGTCACCTGTCAGCTGCTGAACCCGGAGCTGTGCAAGCACTGTTTATTTAACCGTTGCCTGGCGACGAGTGCTGTGAGTTGTGAATGCATGCTCCAGGGGCTCAGAGCTCATGGAGTCATGTCGAGGAGAAAAGAGCCCACCGACTCGCTTTAATCTGTCTCTCATGGGCTTCAGTGCTCGATATCGCTCTCTTTTTATAGCTTTTTTTTCATGTCAGAAACATGAAACCAATAAATAAATTCAAGAAGTTGATTTTAAGATCACTTTTGTTTGTAAAACATTTATAATAATAGGCATAGGCTCATGCTGCAAAACTAGTGGAGAATGGAGATGTTCTCAAACAATCTTAATTAATAATTGTTTACTTTATCTCCATCTAGTGGTCACAGAGGAACGTGACATGAAAAGCCTTTCTATGTTTTATTTACATTAACTTTCAAAAAGTTTGGGGTCAGTAAGATTTTATAAAATAATAATAATAATAATAGCCTACTGTTATTCAGAAAAGAAGCATTCAATTGATCAAAAGTGACTGTAAAAACAATCATAACGTCACAAAAGATTTTTTAAAAAGTTTTGTTTTTTATTAATGTTATTATAAAAAAAAATCAAAAAAAAATTCAAAATTTAAATCACTTTTAAATGTTTTTATAAACAGTTTTGCAAATTTTAGTTTTGCATATTAGAATGATTTTTGAAGGATCATGTGAGACTTAAGACTGGAGTAATGATGCTGAAAATTCAGCTTTGCATTACATAAATAAATGATATTTTAAAAATATATTAAAACTTACAAAATGTGAAATTGAAATAATACTTTATGATTTTATTACCTAAACAATATTTTTGTCACATAAATGCAGCCATGGTGAACATAAATTAATTTTTTTACGAACATAAACTGACTCAAAGTTTAGAATTATAAAACATAATATAATATAATATAATATAAATATAATATAATATAATATAATATAATATAATATAATATAATATAATATAATATAATATAATATAATATAATATATCCAGAGAGCCAAATATATAACATGTGAATACCATATACAGTTTTTCAAATTAAAATTCTAATTGTGATCTTGATATCAAGAATGCAACATTTAAATTTCGTCCAGTGGGTGGCGATACAACCAAAGACTATGAAGAAGATTATAGCACATAGAAGGATGACACAGCATCAGTTCTTCCTCATCACCATTTTCTTGAGGTAAAAAATTCATTGCTATCATATTAGAGACATACGAGCATCCTCATCCCCATCTGCCTGTGCTGAGGAGCTCTGAGGACATCTTAGAACCCAGGATTAATTTCAGTTAATTTAATTTGTATGGAAGCAAGCGTGATTGAATTATGGGCTTTCTGCATTCTGATGTCACTGTCTGGGTGGGGCCCAATTTCCGGATTTAATAGGATTCTGAATTTCTCCGGCAAGTTCTGAGTGTCATTTCCTGAATGACAAACACTGCTTAAACAGAAGCTGCTGTCCATTAGTGTTCATCAAGCTCATGTCACTGCTGCAAACACATCCATCCCGGATAACAGCAGAAAATATCCTCGTCTAAAAACCCTGGCCCTCAGAAAAGTGAATAACCAGGATTTTATCAATACAGAAATGGATCCATAACTCATATCTGGATGCACTTGTAGAGAAGTGTGTATTTGTTTGCAAAAGGCACCAGATGCACTCAGCAGATAAAAACCTCATTATACAGATCAATATAATCAAGTAATAAAAACGTAGCTGAGAAACACATCTTCCTTTTTTCTCGAGTGCCTCTTATGTTTAATATTCTCCCTCTGTGTGTTTTAATCTTTCCAGCTCTGCGTTACAATCAGACAGAGGCATCCAACTCACTGCTCCAACTCTGTATTGAATAATAAATCAATACTGGTGTTTTTGGCTGACAGGGAAGTCTGCCAGAGCAACTAATGGATTGTTGGAGAAGTGTGCTGTTATGTAAGTGTGTGTGTGTATGAAAAAGAAAATTCCCAACTGTGTATATTGAAGCTGTGGATCGGACATACACACGCCCACACACTGCAAAATACACATGCACATTTTATTTTTTACTGCATTCAGACCAGAACTTTTTTCAGTTAGAATTCACTTACTACTATCAATTGCATAAAACAGAGTCCTGATATATATAAATATTAAAGAAGTGATATAAAAATAAATATTAATGTATATTTTTATAAACACACATTCATAAAATTATCTAAAATAAATAAACATTTATTTAATTTATAAATATAATTTATAATAATAAAAATATTATTAAAAACATTATATACATTCATTTTTATATATATAATTTTAAATTATATATAAATTAAATAATTTCATGAATATATATTATTATTTTAAAATTATTTGAAATGAAACCATTTATAATATAAATTTGTTTTATTTGAAATTATATATATATATATATAATTAAATAATGATATGAATGTGTATGTTTGTACATATATTTTTATTTATATAAATTATTTAAAATAAAAGATTATAATATATAAAATAATATATACATATACATACATACATACATACATTTATATATATATAAACGTGTATATATATATATATAGACTCTTATATTTTATATATAAGAGTCTATATATAAAACATTTATATATTTTATTTATGAATATAAGACTTACTTTCTCGACTCCTAGTATGATAGAGAGACCAATTCCATTCCACCTACATATCCAAAACTCATATCCAAAATTAATCATCTAATTATAAGTCACTCCATTCTCATACTTCTTCCAAGACAGGCTTTATTGTATAATTATTGATTGCACTTTCAGTGTGTGGGAACGAAAAAGATTTGAGCGGATTTATATTTTCCTTGTAAAACAGATTACCCAAAGACAACAGCGAAATACTGTCTCTGTGATGTTTTTGTTTGCTTTTAAATAAAAGTCATTTGAAATGTCACCTCACATGGATAGTTTAAAGAACTGTTGCAGTAAAATAACTGCATGCTTTATCTTCATCTTCACTACACTTCAAAATCTTTGTCTCTCAGTGCCATTTTAACCACAACCAAGAAAGTAAACATTGTCAGGAGCACAGACAACACAAAGTCATTAGTCATAGTTAAATCAGACTCACGTGGATAACATATGTGACAGCTGAATTCATTATCAGGGTCTTATGCATTAAGAAACACCCACGCCTCCATTAAATCAGCACACAGCGCAATTATCCGAATCACACACCCCGGGCTGAGCTGGACCCTGACAACCTGTAAAACATTTCTCTAAACGCTGACTCACTCCTCACACTGATGTGATAATGGCATTCATTGCATCTAATCTCAACAATGCCAATACATATTTTGAAGCTTGTTGATCTTTTACTACATATTTTAGTGGATGTTTGTATCTGGATACTGGTATTATTTATCATAAAAGGGGACATCGGATTCAAAATTCACTTTTACATATGTTTGCATATAAATGTTTCTCATCAGTGTGTGGACACAACCACCCTACAATGATAATAATCCATTCACTATTTTTTTTCTTATCCCCAAAAACCTAAACAGTCTTAATTATCAAGCTGTTTTGATTTTCTGAGCAATAAGACATCATATTGTTACGTCCACACCCACGGCCGCTGATGCACTTTCCCGTATTTGCATGTTTCAGCCCTGAGCCAGTTGTACACTGTCTGCCATTTTCTCCGAGCTCGAGCAGCTGTAGTGACAACCATGACTCGTAAGCAATGCAGGTGTTTTGTAGCTGGATGTAAGAGTCTTCATTTTCTCCCAACATCAGAGCCATTGAGGACACAGTGGATTAGTTTTGTTTTTGATGGTAATGCACCACCGAATACACCTAAATTACATTTCATGAAGACCCTAAAGAATCATACCAACTTGTGGAAAATGGGCAGCCAATGTTCACTTTAAACAAACTTTTAGTCTGGCTAAAAATTTACATTACACAATCAAATAAGGGTTAAATATGAGTTAAGTCATAGAATTAACGTCACAAACAATCAAGACTACATTTCCAGATGACTGCCAACTCAGTACTAACCATAAAGAGCACTATACATAAAACATATTTTATATATAAAAAATATACCTAAACAGTATTAATTATTCACTTTCCGAAGGCTCACCTCCTGCATATTTTTTATTAATTAAAATATTTTCCCAATCAACTTAGAAAGTTAGTCAGAGTTTCTTGCATTAAAACATCTATAAAAAAAATCAAAATCCAGCTAACCCATCGTTTCATCACAACTTCTCTATACAGCTGGGTTCGTCAACCATAACTCCTTCCAGGACAGCCAGAAACCTAGGAGTTGTGATGGATCATCAGTTAAGTTTCACAGACCATATTGCTACAACTACCAGGTCCTGCAGATTTGCCTTATACAACATTAGGAAGATTAGACCCTTCCTGTCAGAGCAAGCCACCCAACTTCTTGTCCAAGCTCTTGTTCTCTCCAGACTGGACTATTGCAATGCTCTCCTGGCGGGCCTTCCTGCATGTACTATCAAGCCTCTACAACTGATCCAGAATGCAGCAGCGAGGGTTGTTACTCATGTTACTCCTCTCCTCATCAGGCTACACTGGCTACCTGTAGCCGCTCGCATCAAATTCAAGGTACTGATGCTTGCCTACAAAACGACCACTGGCACGGTGCCAACTTACCTAAACTCACTAGTTCAATCTTGTGCACCCTCCAGAAGTTTGCGCTCTGCAAGTGAACGACGCCTTGTGGTGCCATCCCAAAGAGGTTCAAAATCACTCTCATTGACTTTTTCCTGGACTGCTCCCAGCTGAGTAAAGACTCAGCTCGAACAGCTGAGTCTTTACTCATTTTCAAAAAACATCTAAAGACTCATCTTTTTCGCCTGCACTTAACCAACTAATACTAGTACTTACCTTTTCTTTTTCTTGTCTATCATGTTCATAAAAAAAAAAAAACCCTGGCTACGTGTTCTGTACTAGACTAACTGAGACTTGTCATAGCACTTGTATACTGTTTTTGTTCTCTCGTTGATTTGATTGTTTCTACTGTTCTCATTTGTAAGTCGCTTTGGATAAAAGCGTCTGCTAAATGATTAAATGTAAATGTAAATTTAAAATAACATTTTCTACTTTAGTATTTTTTTTTTTGTAATTTATTTCTGTGATACAAAGCTGTATTTTCAGCATCATTACTCTAGTCTTTAGTGTCACATGATCCTTCAGAAATTATTATTATTAATGTTAAAAACATTTGTGCTACTTAATATTTTTGATTTTTGATTTTTTGATCAATAGAAAGTTCAAAAGAACTGCATTTATTTGAAATACAAAGATTTTGTAATGATTTAAAATTCTTTACCGCCAATTTTGATCAATTTAATTCATCCTTTCTAAATAAATTGTTAATTTCTCTCTCTTTTTTTTAAATGGTAATGTACTTTCAGTAGTTTCAATAAATAGTCCTGGTAGACTAGGGATTTTTAAGCTATAGAAATCAGACTATGTTTACATATTACATCAAAAGTATATTTCCAAAGAGGAAGGGAAATGTGATTTGTCATGATGACCCATTAAAATGTTGAGGTTATTCCTGCTTTTTCAGATTGTAAGCATTCTGGCAGCTGTTTAAGAGATGGATGAAACATGTCTCTTACCTTTCCTGGCCCGAGAGAAAAGTTTGATGCTGACAGGAGATGAGGAGGGATTTGTGGAGTCTTTGGAGGACGAGCGAAAGATTCCGGTGAAGCTGCGGCGTCGTGAACACTTGGGCGAGGAGTCGTGGTTGGAGGAGTATGGGAAGATGGTTTTGGGCGATCCAGGGCTGTTTCTGAATCGGGCCGGTGCGGACATGGGGCTAGAGGGCCGACTAAACGGACCCCGGCTGAAGAAGGTTTTGGTCGGGCTGGCTGAATGGCAGCTAAGCTCCCCCTGGAGAGTAAATCCAATCACACACAATATAAGGACAAAAGCTATTTCCTGAAGAAAATGTGTCCGTAACACAACTAATAAAAGTCATATGCACAGTCGAATCAATGAAACAATGCACTTTCAAGAATATATTGAAAGAAATATTGACATCACAGAGCAATGACAGAAATGTTCGACAACTGGTTTTATGCCTACAAAATCATCAGTGAACAGCATTCTCATACAGATTAAGCATATTTCCTGTTACTGTAATGTTATGCTGACCATTGATGGCATGTTTGAAGGACATGCACAGACAGACATTGAGATACTAAATGAATAGACATCATAACATTCATATAAACCGTAAGTCCTTGACGTTTCAAAACACCCAGACAAAGCCACTGAAAACTGTTTAGACGCCCTCGTTTTTGTCAAGAGGCTTTTGTTAAATCAGAGAGGCTCACTCAGTGGCATAAAAACCTCACCGTACACGCTACATAATTACCACCATCTCACTCATAAAAATTTGTTTATGAATAAATTTATATAATAACACTGTTCATGTTGTTTCAAACCTGTATGCATTCTTCTGTCAAACACAATTTCTAAAGAACATCCTGGCCACTGTATAATTAAATTAAATACGGAGTGCGACTGTGAAGCTCCAAAATTACCAAAAGCACCATCAAAGTGTTATAAAATACAACTCTTGCACTATATTTCAAGTCTTTTGAAGTCACGTGACAACTTTGTGTGAGGAAAAGACATTGAGAGCCACACTAGTTCTTCTTGGAATGTTCATAAGAAAAAGTAGTGATGTGAATAAATTGAGTCAGATATTTTAAATTAATTGGTTCAGTCAGTTCGCAGCATTAGTCTAAATAATTAATTTACAAATCAGACTGATCTAGTTCTTAAGTTCAGCTTAATGATGCATTGCAGTGGAAGGAACGATTTTCAGCAAATAACAGCAATCTCGTTTTGGGTCTGTTCCTTATACAAAACCTGTCAAATGTTTTCAGAAGACTTGGAATATAGCATACAATGAATCACTTTTATGAAACTTTCATTGTCCTTTTTCATTCTTTTTGAATGCGACAATGGTATGTGTTTCACGAGAAAAAGAGAAAGTCTTACGAGTTTGGAACAACATGAAGGTGCGTAAATGATGAAAGAATTTTCATTTTTATTTGAACTATCCCCTTCAAAGTCTGAAATGACTAAGATGAAAGAAAACCTTTCATTTGTGGACTGAACAAAACAACATACTTTTTCCCTCGGTTGTCATGGAAACATTTCTGTGTTTCTGTGTTGAAGAGCTGATGGAAAAAAGTCTTCACTGACATTGAATTTTCACAGTCCTGAACCTTTGATCATGAGATAAGTGAAGCAAATTAACACAGCAATTTACAACCTTTAAATTCACACTACCCTTATTTTGGTTCCGATCCAGAATCTAAGCCATTCCTGCGGCAAACCTTTGAGCAACACTTGGTTAATGCATTGCATTTGCATACAAATGTTCATCCACACTGGTGATTCTGCATTGACCTTGCCGTGGGTTAATAAAACATCTGTTCAACAAGGAGAAATATTAGTTAATATCCTGAACGCTTGCAATGAAAAACATCGGCAAAGCAGTGAAGTCGATCAGATTACATCTGATCATAAAATGTATACTCCAAGACCTCCTAAAGCATCAAAACAGCACTTCAGATTCAGTGACTCCAACTCACCTTCAACAACAGAGAGGAAAAAACACCACAGATTCATCTCTTCTCTATCCTCTAGGCAAAAATAACCATGATAGACATAATTACAAATCAGGTTATTAGAGCAGACTTATCCCATCAGAGTGATAGCAGAGATCTCACACAAATGGAATGAATCTGCGTTTTACACAGCTATTCGCGTTTCAGCAACCCTATGTGTTTGAATGGCCAGATCATACATATAGCAGTTCAGTATAATACTGATCAACAAAGGCAAACATGCAAATTTTGATTGATTTGATATCAGTTTTCACACTTTCCCTGAATCGATGCGACTAGCTAACAACGTTCTCAGAACTTTGGCTAATAACAAAGTTATAAACAAAGGTTGTTCTAGTAGCATTTATACAATGTTTGTTAAAAGTTATTGGGTGCTTAATAACATTCTTAAAACAGAGATAAATTTTTTAAGAGTTATAAATTGTTTCAGAAGGTTCAGATGTAATGCTCCCATAATGTTTCCATTGTGTCATCATAACCAAGAAAAAAAAATAAAACATAAAAAACTGGATATTTTGAACATTCAGAGAACTTCAGAGGAAAAAAAATTGTTCATAACGTAATTGTAACGTTAGCTTTCAGTTATAACTAAAGTTTAACTAAATGTGTAGTTATAACGTTTTACCTTTGGGAGGCAGAATATACATCACAGGGCCAGTGATGTCATAGTGATGACTAAGGAAATTGCATAATTCAAACAAACCAATTAAATGTGTGATATACACATTCTTTGGATGGATGTGCAACTGTCAACAGCATTTTAAATGATTTTTTGAAGTGATTTTGGATTCATTTCTTACTCATTTAAAACAACATGACACTATATTGGAGAACCCAAAAACCATTATTTAACTATAATACCAATAAACACATCACTCACTTAAAACATACTCTTATACATTTTTTCCACAACATAAATCGCTTTCAAATCTGATTAAAACTGCTTTTACTGTTGGCACAGCCTTGTGTGTGTTTGGTTTGTGTTACCTTGCTTGCATGGTCCTTGTTCGCATGTTCCACATCTCCTTCCAGGAACGGCATGGCTAAGGAGCTCAAGTCCTGTGGAGAACAAACAAACAAAATGATTGAGCTTATTAAAAATCACTTTTATGACTGCGGCACCTCTCATTTACTCTATAAATATACCAAAATGAACAATTCACTGATCTACTGTGGCTTTCTTCTAAGTGGATCAAAGGTTAAGCTCTACAGTACCCAAAAATCACAAGGAATTATACAAATAACAGGGAGGAAAGAGTATAAACGGATTAGACAGTTTAACAGAAGCACATCACATATGACAGATGGACACTCAGTGGGTGATGCGTCTAACCTGTACAAAACCACATGTGCTGCCAGTAATACACAAACAATTTGGAAGAACTCACAGCAGATCCAAAACGTCTCCACTATCCTCCTTCTCAAAAATCCACCAACTTTTATCAACATCAGTCACTGTAGCATCATCCCTGCTTCTTTCGGACAACACATCATCACCGCAATGCAATGACAACTAAAAGCATGCACGGCCTCTGTCATCTAAACCGGTTTTTAAAGTAACGTGATCTCATGTGACCGCCCTGCAATTTTTTTCCCTGTCTGTGCAAATGTATGTGAAACCTGTAATGCACAGATTAAATCAGGTATCACTTAACCTCACAATAGACTCCCACTATTGGACATCAGACAATGATTTCCAGAAAATTCCAAAGGGATCAACAAGCATTTGTTATAACAAGTTATAACACTATAACAAGTCTTAAAACAATGACGGATTGCACGGGGGTTAAAATAAGATAAATGTGACAAATAATCAAAATCCCCTCTAACCAAAATATGTCCTAAGAACATACTAACGTCCCTATTAAGTTATGAAAATGTTATATGTTTTCAGAACAATTTCAGAACTTTTCCTTGGTTATATGAACATTCGAAAAAACATTAAGGAAATGTTCAATTGTAGCTTTTTGCAATCATTATAAGAATGTTACTTTTAAATGCTCTCGGAACCATTTGAAACACATAGTAAGTGGTAACATAAAAAAAAACTCATTAGACTAACATCCAACTAAAATGTTTCAGAAAAAGTTTTTGTGTTAATGTTTTAGTAATGTTATTAGACAACTTTGAATGAACGTTTTATTAACGTTAACGAAAGAACAATTGTTCATAACTTTGCAAAGGACATTCTGAGAACATTCCCTGTTATAGCTGGAATCATTTTAGAACAACATTAAAAACATTTTCACAGCTAAACAAAGAAACAGCACAGGACAGCAACTTGCACACTTACTCACAGGCTCTTCAATTCTTCATCCATTTTGCTACACGGACTAGTACCTAAACTCACTTTGGCAGTAACCTAAAGCTCACTAAAATGCTCACAAGCTGTAAATGTGATGCAGTGACATTTTAAACAACAGCAGAGGCTTTGCACAAACCACTGAAGTGCATTTACTTCATCCTCATTACACAATTGACTTTTGTAGCTACACAGAGGACATGATTGTTTAGCGGTCACTCCATATATTTGAGATGTATTAGTGTGATCTGAACCAAGCAGTTTAAAAACCATTGCTAGCCTGACCTGTTACCCACTACACAGAGAATTACTGTGACACATTAAAAAGCACTGCTGTCAGTGAAAGTTACCTAATACACTTTTCCTATACATCCATTTACTCACTGAAATCAATACTATAAGCATTCATGGTCAACTGATAAGGGATTTTCTATGGTTGACGACATAGAAAGTGGGGTGGAAGATGGCTGACAAACTGAAAATGTCAAATAAAGGTTCATTAATGACGTTTGCCGTCATCTAATGCATCTTTAAAAACAATTTAATAGACCTGTTAACTGTTATTTTTAGCAAATCTCAATATTAATAATAATATCTATTTTTCATTGTGTACATTATAATATTGTGATGCCTGAATTCACCTGTAGTATTTAAAATTACAAATTCTACTAATTGTAGAATTTTAATATTGGCGATAAAATGAAAATAATTATCAGCGTATCAGTATATTAATATTGGTGCATCCCTACTAATAAATATGATACATAACTATGCACCTGATTTACATTGATTAAAAATTACATTCAAATAATATATATATAATTTTACTTTAGACAAGAGATTGTAGAATATTGAGCATAACATACAAATAATTATCAGCCTTCCAGAATATTAATATTGGTGCATACCTATTAATAATTTTGGTAATTACAGTAAACCTGCTTCACTTTAAGGTTAAAAAAATATATACTCAAGCAAAACACATTGAATATAGTAAAAACGCTGAATAAACTTAATCATTTGAATTTTAAATTTATTAGACAAAATAGTATAGAATTTTTATATTTATCATAACATGAAAATAATTATTGGTGTATCAGAATATTAATATCAATGCATCCTTAATATAAATCTGGTCATTTCAATACACCAGCTTCACATTAAAGTATATACTCAAAACACACCAAATATAGTAACAAAGCTAAATAAAACTGTTAATTATGAAGCATTTAATTTATTTAATAAGTGAATCAAACAGTTAATGTCAACCTATGCCAATGATACCTTGAACCTTTCACGTTTCTCATTATTAGCACTAGTTTTATTCCCATATTTGATGTATTTGCTATTTAATTTTTCTGACAATTCCAAAACTAGCTAATTGCTTTTAACATCCTTTCCATGTCTCCCTCATCACAACCATCCATTACGGCCTGACACATGTTGCTCCTCAACATGCAAATCTTCTCTTGTCTCACAACGGGTCAGTCATATCCATGGTAACAGGATTGACTTTCAAAGCATGAGACAGCAGTCCTACTCCCGACTGATAGAAATGTGAGTAAAAGCCAAGAAAAATCAAACCCATGAGTTAGAATTCAAATCAACGTCCTTGAAAATGTTCCAAAAGATTGTTTGCTGATTAAAAGCAACATGAGAATCAACAGTGATTTCAACAGCATGATCTGATAAAGCCATTTACTGTACATCATCTCCCAACGTATACACCAATCAACAATAAAAACACATTGTCCCTGTTACAGATCCGAGTCAGTTTCCTTATCTAGGAAAGAAGGACCACAGCCAAAGTAGAGAAGCCATCTGTCCTGTAGACGGGGAGCTCAAGGCACCCCGCCTTCATATCCTTGGAGCCCCGAGACCCGATTACAAGCCCATATTTGCAGGCTAGAGATCAGGACAAAATATTACCTCTGTGAACAAGCACTGGAGAGAGATCAAAAAAAAAAAAAAAAAAAAAAAAAAAACCCTCAGATTCACAGAGTTCCAGCTGTAGCGGTCTTGTATTGAGATCAGCATTCGGAAATCCCAGACAACTGCAGGGCTACTCCAAAGAGCAAAGACAGTCATAACTCACTGATATAATACAGCACCTCCCTTCAGTAACATGGAGGTCAATGGGGCAGGTCTGGGGATTTGTGTGTTTATACCTAAATAAACTTAAATACAGGAAGGTAACAAGCTGGCTTGCAGCTCTTTTTGTTTGTGTATGTATTTGTGTATGGATGAATAGAGTGAAGTTAATTGCTGGTGGTGGGTTTAGGAGTTGTTGAGGTTTGTGGGTGTTTGCCAGTCATTTTGAAATGTGACAGTCATCATAGAATTGCATCAGGCATGTCCAAGCCAACCATTCAGCATCTCATTGTTGCCATGAGTCACAATGTAACAGCATATGTGAATCATAAACACAGAATACAAGCACTTGTCATGCTGAAGCTCGTTTGATATTGTTTAAACTTACAGCAGATTGATTTAACTTTTCCAAAAAAACACTCATTTTTACCTTCTAATGTCTGGGGCGCTGCAAAGGTCAAAGGGCACAGCAAAGGATCATAATTCAACCACAGGACACAAATGGTCTCAAAAATGTAGGACCCTTGTGAAAAAGGAGTGCACTTTAGCATTTAGCATAAAAGAGCACTTATTATATTATACTTTAATATAAATATTATACTCTAAAATAATATATTTAAGTACAAACTGAATGTTTTCAGAAGCTTTATTTGATATTATTTACAATTAAATGAATATAGGAACACCAAATATAGGAATGAAGCTGAATAAAATTTATTTATTTTATTTTATTTTATTTTAGACAAATGAATCTAGAATTATAATATTGGGCATAACATAAAAATAATTAATAGCATATCAGAATATTATTATTGGTGCATCCCTACTAATAAATATGGTTTATTAAAATTAACCTACACATTAAGGTTTCAAAATATACTCAAGCAAAACACATTGAATATAGTAACAAAGCTGAATAAACTTGATCATTTGAATTTAAGCGCAAACTGAATGTTTTCAGAAGCTTACTTTGATATTATTTAAAATTAAATGAAAAGGTGTATGTTTAAATATATAATAAATGCAATTAGTTGATTTGAAGAATGTTTTTTGTCCCTTGTAAGTAGGACTTAAGTACATCTTTATATGTAATTTCATAATTCTATTGTCTTTGAAATATGGTTAAAGTGAATTGTCGAATATAGCGACATGCATTAATGGTAAATTAAAATAGACTTACTTTTTTACATAAAGTACATAAAGTATTTAAATTACAATTAAATACATTTATAATATATTAACTAAAGTATTACAAAAGATGAATAAAACAATTATTTAAAATGTACTTTAAAGTAAAGCATTTAATTTGACATTATTACAAAGTTTTTTTTTTTACGCATACCTGTGTTAAGAAAGTGTACTCTAAGTACACTTAAGTGGTCTCTTATTTAATATATAATATATTATATTTTTTTTAAATACATTTTTAAAATATACTTTAAGATACAGTACAGTACAAGTACCTTTATTACAATTATGCACACTTCTTTTTCACAAGTCTGTATAGTACAACAGTTTACCACACTAAAGTTAAGACACCTGCCACTGAAAACTAAACACAAATAACCTAATAATTAGGTTTAGATAATAATCTAAACTTCAAATAGCACTCAGGAAGATATATTTGTGTCTATCTTTGTATGAATTCAAAATATAGGGAAATCACTGAACCACAAAAGTGTATGCGGGTTCATCCGGGGGCAAAAGTATGTGTGTACGTAGTAACAATGCTGGCTTTGTGACCTTTAGTTCAGTCATTGATTTACCAACATTATACAGCAGTAAATGTGGTTAAATACCTTAATAGTTTACCGATTCAAACTTGAATGACCATATATGTCAATATGACAGATTTGATATTGGAAATTTTACGAGAAGTTCCAACCCTGATTTTCATATTAATTCTCGATACAAGTTTCATGAAACTTTAAAACGAGCATTTATGTATTCTATTTAAACAACCCACTATAAAAAGGTTCATCAGCATTTTAAGTGGATTTTCAAAGTGTTCATCTCTATGGCTCAAGATTGTTCACCCACACACATATTTCACATATACCTGTTAAAATGTCAGGAAACTGTCAAAAATGCGATGATGTAACAAATTATGCTTGCACGTCTATGCAGAACCTGTTCCCTACTGATAAATATTGTTTATATTCACAGGATTACTCAGGACACTGATCTGATAATGACAGTAAACAGCTAATTAGCAGGTGATTAATCAGTGGCTCCAGCACTGGAAGAAACAGAGACTTACCATTTCATTCCAGCTTGAGCTGACTGAACCGATTGTACAGTGGTTTCTTTTAAATCTAATATTACTTCTAATGTTATGCTTTTCTATTAGCAAAATAAGCTGGAACCCTGACGTTGTGTGAAATTTCACATCTGTCACTCTCACTATATATCTGTGTCTATACAGGTTCAGTACTAATCATTATTAGTTCATTAAAAGCCTTTGTGTTTCTATAAATTTTTTTGTATATACAGGTTCAGTACTAATCATTATTAGTTCATTAAAAGCCTTTGTGGATCTGTGGGTAAAATGTAATACATTGTAAATATATATATATATATATATATATATATATATATATATATATAATTTTTTTTTTTTTTTTTTGGATAAAAGCGTCTGCTAAATGACTAAATGTATATATATATATATATATATTATTTTAGTTTTTTTATATTATTTTATTCTATTTTTTGCAGGTTCTCAGATATTATATATATATATATATATATATATTTGCAAACATATTCAATAAACACAAAACAAAAACACCTTTTGATAAAATCACCTTATATAAAATAAAAGTCAAATCAATGTACAGGTCATTTCACAATGTCATTGCTAGCAAAGAGAATATAATTTACATTTCTGTGTTGGTAGCATGATCCAGTCCATGTCCACAACTTTTGGCTTTGAATCTGTGGGAGAAGAATATCAGTATCATCAGATATGAACTTACAGGCATGTTTATCCGAAGCGATCTCCTTTTTCTTGAATTTTTCTTCTCATCTTTCTTCTTAGAATCCATTGCAGTACTGCCCATCTCCCAAAATAATGTTTTGTTCTTTGGCAAAGGCTTATTTAATATTGGCAACGAGAACTAAACCCATCGCTCTTGCATACGAGAGCAACAAAATAATACTTTTTTAGTAATAATAAAAACATATATTTTTGATTTAGCAGGTTCTCGTACGAAATAATATTGGGTTTATTTCTGTCGGTGTCTGAACAAAAACACTTGCATCCTCAGTGAAAACAAACTTGCATGCGCACGAACAGAAAAGGGGAAGAGGATGAGACGCTCTCCGGTTCTCGGTGTGGAAGCATCAGTGCGCATGTGTATCGAACATGCTGAAAACCGCGCCGCATCCTCCTGTCAATCAAATGACGCAGCGTGCAGGGGGCAGTGCGAGGATATTCAGTTACTAGGTTACAAGCGCAGATGCTGCAGTGACCAGAAATGTAGGTTAATAAACCGTTACAGACTTAATAATAATAATAATAATAATAATAATAATAATAATAATAATAATAATAATAATAATAACAAATTAATCATGAAACAGCATAAAATTCGCTACACATAAAAATTCACAAAACAGCAAAATGTCGAGATATTTAAACAAGTGATATATATTATACATTTAACATTTAAAAAACACACAATAACTTGCTCCAGTTAATATGTGACAGCTTGCCTGCCTGACCTTTATGAAAAAATATGCATGTCCTGATAACACAACCTTTCAGTTAAAACTATCAGTTAATATATTTCTATATTTATCAATATATAGATGTAATAAAAGACCTGAAAGCCCTATTTAAACAACAAATGTTGGGTTGAATATTAACATCTATAAATAAACTTGACATTTAATATGACGTGATTCATTTTATTTGAAGTATGGCAAAAGTCAAAACCCTCCTTGATCCTTTCATTTTTCCTGTTCTTAAACTCATCTCTAAATTACAGGCAGGTGAGCAGAACTCAAACACGTTAACTAAGAACACTGCTGTTGTTACATGCTGCCATCTAGCGATGATAACTATACTGTGAGATGATACTGCTTTTCACACTGAACAACACAAGACATACAGACAGATAGACAGACAGACAGAAACAGACAGATAGATAGATAGATAGATAGATAGATAGACAGACAGAAACACAGATAGATAGATAGATAGATAGATAGATAGATAGATAGATAGATAGATAGATAGATAGATAGATAGACAGACAGACAGACAGATAGAGACAGACAGACAGATAGACAGACAGATAGATAGACAGACAGACAGACAGACAGACAGACAGATAGATAGATAGATAGATAGACAGATAGATAGCAGACAGACAGACAGACGGACAGACAGACAGATAGGCAGACAGACAGATAGACAGACAGATAGGCAGACAGACAGATAGATAGACAGATAGAAAGATAGACAGACAGCCAGACAGACAGACAGACAGATAGATAGATAGATAGATAGATAGATAGATAGATAGATAGATAGATAGATAGATAGATAGATAGATAGAACCCACTACCATCTTGCATTGTACTCTGTTGGCCCGTAGAGGGCGCTATACACATATAAACCATAGACTATATAAAAACACATAGACATACGCGCATCTTGATTATTAATTAACTACAAGAAAAAAATAAATAATAATAAAAAAAAAACTCAGCATACCAGCTTCACAAAATGAAACCATGCTACCCAAGTCTCAAACCTGAGGCAACAAGTCTGACTCACTATGGCAGTCTGGCCCTTCGAACACAATATCTGTGCAACTCGACAGAATATATTAATGAAAACGTTCCAGTGAAAAGTCCCGACAGCGTTTTATTTTATATAATGTTCACGATATTAGCACCCATATGCTGATAGCGGACACTTGTCGTGGTCCAGGTCCGGTGTTGTGCCAGAAATCAGATCTGTAGGTGGTTCTTCCTCTTCTCCGCCGGCTGTTGCTTCAGTCATACTTTCACAAAAAACTCGGCCGGTTGTAATAAAGGATCAAATTGATGCCATCACATTTGTTTACACCACCCAGTCGTGCGCGCTCACTTTTAATAAACAGTTTTATATAGAAAAGTTAAAGATGGATTTTAACGTGAAGCGACTGGCAGCGGACGCTGGTACTTTATTCAGTCGGGCAGTGCAAGTAAGTGCTGATTCAGATTCGCTGTAAAGAGGCTTAAACTTTTAAATCAAGTTTTACTTCAACACATTGATCCTAAACACGTGTGTTGGAGGGCATTAAGTCACTCTAAGATAAAAAATTTTTATGTACATCACACCGCATTTCTGTATCTTTGTTTCATTCTTATCCAGGGCCTCTCTTTCTCTGTGCTGTAAGTTAAATCAGTTTTGTTCAGCGACTTCGCATTACATAGACTTATTTATTTTATTTTATACTGCAAAATCAAACATTAAATGCTCAGATATGTCTTCTAGGCATGCATACTTTGTTATATGGCCAAAATACACTGATGTTTTCACTTTTTGTCCAGGTTCAGTGTGTGAGGCTAAAGCTAACAGGCTAAAGCGGAGTTTAATCCGGCAGAACTCAGGCTGTGTCTCAAAACCTACCGAGCTGTCTAGCTAGACAACATTTTTAGCCATCAACATAGAGATGGTCATGTTTGCTGATGACGTAAAAAAAAAACGCTGATATGTTGCCCAAAACCCCTGCTCACTAGGATTTGAGACACAACTACTCACATAAAGTCCCGTTCACACCAAGAACGATAACTATAAAGATATCTAGAGCGTCCACACTAGAGGACGATATCGTCTTCCGCTTTAAATTCTCGTCTCGAGCGCGCTATGGCAGGATTGATTCTTATTGGCTGTCAAAGTTTTTATCGTTCATCAGCTGAAAAAAAAACAAACATTAGAACGTGTTACACAGTAACAACAATAAATTAGTTTGAAGTTACCTTGTTTTAGATATTTTTGGCAGTAATATTGGCAAAGTAGCCTATGCTCCTTAAAATAAATAAATAAATAAATCTGTTTTAAATCTATTTACAAATAGTTCACAGAAGAAAAATTCGGCCAGGCTGAGAAGACTGAGTTGGATGCACATTTGGAGAATCTCCTCACCAGAGCTGAAAGCACTAAACACTGGACAGAGAAGATTTTGAAGCAGACAGAAGTGTTACTGCAACCAAACCCAAGTAAGATCCATTCAGTGATTAGACAACTTATTAGATTAGACATTAGACATCTGCGTCTAATTAGTTAGGTTTCTATGACTTTCTAGTATTTGTATGTTTTGATGGTACGATTTAATTACTATTTGTGACCCTGGACCACAAAAGCAGTCTTAAGTTTATGCGTCTGATTATTTTTGTTTATGTTTCTTTCTAGTCTCCAAACCCGTTGTTCCAAACCCGTGAGACCCTCCGTTCATCTTCGGAACACAGTATAAGATATTTTAGATTTAGTCCGAGAGCTTTCTGTCCCTCCACTGAGAATTGTATGTATGGTATACTGTCCACGTCCAGAAAGGTAATAAAAACAGTCTTCAAAGTAGTCCATGTGACATCAGAGGGTCCGTTAGAATTTTTGAAGCCATCGAAAATATTGGTCCAAAAATATCAAAAAAACTACGACTTTATTCAGCATTGACTTCTCTCCCGGGTCTGGTTATGAGCACGTCACCAGCACATCCGGTTCGCGAAACGAATCACTCGATGGAACCGATCTTCTTGAACCAGTTCACCAAATCGAAACTGAAATCGTTTGAACGGTTTCGCTGTCAACAATAAGCATTAATCCACAAATGACTTAAGCTGTTACTGTTTTTAACATGCTGACACTCCCTCTGAGTTCAAATAAACCAATAAGTAATTCATTTACTCAAACAGTACACTGACTGAAACTGATGACCGGCCAGATAACGAACGAAACTTGACTCGTTCTCGAGTCAAGAACCGGTTGCATCGGTTTTTTCGGATCATTCCGGTATGATGGGGATTCTTCTTTCTCTCCGCGAACCGGTTCTTTCGGACAGTTTTGATTCAATAAACCGGTTGCCGAAAACGTTTGTTCACCAGTTCTTTTGCGTCTCATTGGACGTAATGACTTCATTAGATTGCCCTTGATTCAGCCTTCGGTACCCGCGCTCATAACATTAGCACAGAATCATTACGTCGAATCAAAAATCACAAAAGACCCGTTCAGTTCAGACGCATCTGTGGTGTCAGTCTAACTTCACGCATGCGCATATCATCAGCTCCTGTTCGTCGAATCGGACACAACCGACAGAAACGGTTCTTGACTCGAGAACGAGTCAATGTTTCGTTCGTTATCTAGCTCGGTTCAGTCAGTGTACTGTTTGAGTAAATGAATTACTATTTGAACTCAGAGGGAGTGTCCAGCCATGTTAAAAAAGTTAACAGCTTAAGTCATTTGTGGATTAATGCTTAATTGTTGACGCGAACCGTTTCAAACGATTCAGTTCGATTTGGTGACTGGTTCAAGAAGATCCTGTTATACATCGAGTGATTCGTTCGCGAACCGGATGTGCTGTGAAAGCGCTCATCATAACGACCCGGGAGAGAAGTCAATGCTGAATAAAGTCGTAGTTTTTGATATTTTGGACCGCAAATGTATTTTTCGTATGCGTTCAAAAAATCTAACGGACCCTCTGATGTCAATGGACTACTTTGAAGATGTTTTTATTACCTTTCTGGACGTGGACAGTATACCGTACATACCTTCTCAATGGAGGGACAGAACGCTCTCGGACTAAATCTAAAATATCTTATACTGTGTTCCGAAGATAACGGAGGTCTCACGGGTTTGGAACAACATGAGTGAGTCTTAATGACATAAATTTTGATATTTGGTGGAACTATCCCTTTAAGTAACAAAAGCAGTCTTAAGTCTCTGGGGTATATTTGTAGCAATAGGCAAAAATACATTGCTTGGGTCAAAATTATAGATTTTTCTTTTATATAGTTTTTATCTTTATTCATTGAGAATATTTAGTAAATTTCCTACTGTAAAAATATTAAAACCTAATTTTTGATTAGTAATATGCATTGCTAAGAACTTCATTTGGACAACTTTAAAGGCGATTTTCTCAATATTTAGATTTTTTTGCACCCTCAGATTCCAGATTTTCAAATAGTTGTATCTCAGCCAAATATTGTTCCTTCCTAAAAAAACATACATCAATGGAACGCTTATTTATTATGAAAAAACTGACCCTTATGACTGGTTTTGTGGTCCAGGGTCACATTTTTCTCTCACAAGGTTCATCTTCCTTGGAACCCATTGTCTAATCTTTTTCTCATAGTGTTCAAATCTCACAGAAATGTCAGAAACTACAGCTGCTCTTATCATTATGCTGCCAAACCACTTAAAAAAAAATCAGCAGTACAGAGAAACACTGGCACAGCAGGAGGGAACAAACAGCTGATCAAAACACAAAACTAGCACGCACACCTGTCTACTCAATCACATCTAGAAAATCACATTCCTTTACTCTTCTTTTTGTATTTAGAGTATTTAGAGATTCTTTTCCCGTTATTATTAATAGTCTTGTCATGCACTGAAAAAAGGAAGTCTTAGCATCTAAGGAACTATGCTGTGGGAACAAAAATAGGACTGGTATGGCTAGTGTCTCATATGAACAAATTACTATAAAAGGTGTAAAGGTAGAGCAAGATTCAAATTTTAAATATTTAGGTACAATCATTGATGACAAGCTCTCATTCCAGGAAAATGTGGACCATATACACAAGAAAGCAAGACAGCGTTTAGGTCTACTCAGGAAACTAAACCAAATTTTAGCATCGATAGGAGGGTCCTAACCATTGTTTATAGATCGATGATTGAAAGTATTTTAACATATAATATTGTATCGTGGTATGGCAATTTAACAATGAGACAGAAAAATAAATTAACAAGAGTAATTGACGACGCAAATAAGATCACCGGCCAGAAACAGAGTACAATGCAAGAGCTGTTTTTACACTTTATGGAAAAAAGGCGATTGCAGTATATTCAGGCCAAAACCGCTGGCTAAAAAGAACCTATATAAAAGATCATTTGTACAATTGGCGGTGACTGTTTTAAATCAAATTCTTAATTGAGTTATTATCATGAGGTATCTTTCTGGGTAGGTGTGTGTACACGTGTATGCATATGTGTGGACATGCTAATGTATTGTATTTTTTTTTTTTTTGTATGTATTTTATTATGTGAATGTATAGTATTATCTGTTAGGTTGTATGTCTATGCCAGTGTCAAAGATGAATTTCTTTTCAGGAAATCTGTACAGACAGTAAAGTTAAACTAAACTAAATTAATTGATTTTAAGTTTAAAATATTATTGAACACCACTGAATCTATCTAAACACATTAGGTTACAACAATAAGACTGAAGTTCTGTTTGATCAGGTTAAAATAGCTCTGTAAAGTAACAGTTGTACCATGTAAAGTGTCATATTTGAATCAGTCTTCATATGCATATTAAAATCAATGAATTAAAGAATTTTATGTGGCATTGATCCATAGTTCTAATATGTAACATAGGTTTGCATTGTAATGTTATTGTTATTATCTGCATTTTCAGATGTCAGAATAGAAGAATTCTTATATGAAAAACTGGACAAAAAGGTGCCAACACGGATAAACAACCATGACCTTCTGGGTCAGACCATGATAGACTCTGGGACTGAATTTGGGCCTGGAACGGCTTATGGTAAGCATCAAACACAAGGGCAGCATAGTGCCCTAATTACCCATAGTACTTCATTCAGTAATAGTAGCCCATTGCTTTGTGCCAATGCCCCATTTCCTCTTGCTTGAACGTAAATGCCTAAACCACTAGTAGTCTGTAAGTTAGATGTGAAACCCTATTTACTTGTTATAAAAATAGGCTCTAAACATCTCATAATTTTGTTATAATATTGATTCGGTCTGTTTCTGTCCACAGGAAACGCTCTGATAAAGTGCGGTGAGACAGAGAAGCAGATCGGAGGAGCAGAGCGAGAGTTCATTCAGAGCTCTGCCATCAATTTCCTCACGCCTTTCCGCAACTTTTTAGAAGGAGACTTCAAGACTATATTGGTGAGATCAGTCAACCCAAACAACACATGGATTTCTTGAACATATTATTCAGAAACAATGCTATGTGTGCTACTGTAGCATTCGAAAGAGTAGGGTCAGTAAAAAAAAAAAAAAAAAAGATTATTCAGCAATCATGCGTTAAATTGATCAAAAGTGACAGTAAAAAACTTACATTGTTACGAAAGTTTCTTTTTCAAATGAATATGGTTGTTTTGTTTTTACAAAAAAAAAATAAGCAGCACATTTGTTTTAAACATTAATCATAATGAATGTTTTTTGAGTAATAAATCCGCATATTAAAATGAATTTTGAAGGATCATGTGACACTGAAAGTACAGGTGTGCCATCACTGGAATAAATTACATTTTAAAATATGTGACCCTGGACCACAAACCCAGTCTTAAGACGCTGGGGTATATTTGTAGCAATAGCCAAAAATACACTGTATGGGTCAAAATGATAGATTTTTCTTTTATGCCAAAAATCATTAGGATATTAAGTAAAGATCATGTTCCATGGAAATATTTAGTAAATTCCCTACTGTAAATATGTTAAAACTTAATTTTTGATTAGTAATATGCATTGCTAATAACTTCATTTGAACAACTTTAAAGGCGATTTTCTCAATATTTAGATTTTTTTTTTTTTTTTTTTTTTGCACCCTCAGATTCCAGATTTTTAAATAGTTGTATCTCAATATCAAATATGGTCCTATCCTAACAAACCATACATCACTGGAAAGCTTCTTTGTTCAGCTTTCATATGATGTATAAATCTCAATTTGGAAAAATCGACCCTTATGACTGGTTTTGTGGTCCAAGGTCACATACATGGAAAAAAACAACAACATATTTTTAAACTGTACTAATATTTAACAACATTACAGTTTTTACTGAACTTTACTATATAAGAGTCTTCTTTTGTT
Source organism: Cyprinus carpio (assembly GCF_018340385.1). Taxonomy (NCBI): domain Eukaryota; kingdom Metazoa; phylum Chordata; class Actinopteri; order Cypriniformes; family Cyprinidae; genus Cyprinus; species Cyprinus carpio. Next base: position 18,730,351 of record NC_056595.1, read on the forward strand.
ACTGAGATTAAAATGTAAGAATTTTTGTTTATTAGAGTTTTGTTTGAATAACATTTTTGATTTTGATTAAATTTTTAAACCACATAAGGATCAGTTTTGTAAATATTTTTTTTGATATTTTTTTTTTTTTAAACTAAATGCATTTGAATCAGATATACTAAAAAAGATAGCAATTTTGCAATCTGTTTAAAAAAAAAAATTATGGTTCATTGTTTTGTTAAGAGGGCAAAAACCATCCAAACATATGCGAAGCTGCAACAGGTTTAACTAAAAGAATTTCTGAGTTTTTAACAATAAAAATTTTACTTCAACATACCAAACACATCTGTTTCTCTACAGAAAGAGCGCAAACTGCTTCAAAACAAACGACTGGACCTTGATGCTGCAAAGACCAAGCTAAAGAAAGCCAAAATGGCTGATGCCAGAGCCTTGGTGAGTTATTATTGCTTAAAGGGATACTCCACCCCAAAATATTGTCATTATTCACTTACCCCCATGTCGTTCCAAACCCGTAAAAGCTCTGTTCGTCTTCAGAACACAATTTATGATATTGATGAAAAGCGGGAGGCTTGAGACTGTCACATAGACTGCCAAATAAATAACAGTGTCAAGGTCCATAAAAGGTGGCGCGAATGATACCGAAGCGCATATGCAGCATATGGTGATATGGAGAGACAAAGAGGAGACTGCTGAGAAAGGAATTGTTGAATAAAGTCGTTATTTTTGTTCTCATCACTTACAAAAAGTGTTCCCATCACTTCATACAACCCAGATTGCACGTCTGATGGCAGATGGAGTATTCTGATGATTACTTTTACACCTTTTATGGACCTTGACAGTGCTATTTACTTGGACAGTCAATGGGACAGTCACAGGCCTCCCGGTTTTCATCCAAACTATCTTAAATTGTATTCTGAAGATTAACGAAGTTTTTACGGGTTTGGAACGACATGGGGGTAAGTGATTAATGACAAAATTTTCATTTTGGGGTGGAGTATCCCTTTAAATATGACTTAATGTCAGTGATTTTCCTATTGAGCTTCTTTACAAATATAAGCTACAGCCTAGGCAACTAGTAATCTGAGACGACACTTGCCATCTTCTCTAAATGCAGCTCTTCACAGTCTCTTGTTTTTGCGTCGGCACATGGTAGCCTCTCAGAAGTACCCCTCCACCAGGGGTCGCTGGCTATGTTGCCAATTTCTCCTTCATTGTGAATTTCCTCTATGTGAAGGGGCTGAAGGTTGGTCTTTGTGTCTTTCACTCTAGTGCCAAGCACTGTTCTGCTTCAGAAGAGCCACCTTTAAGACATGTTAGTTCCTCTTTAAGCTGTTGATTAAGCTCTTTTGTCCCGGATATTAGCAGCATGTGTGTTCCTAGGTTCCTTTTTAGTTGTGCATATAGAGTTTGGAAAGAGGATATCTATGTTTGCTCAACATCGTGATGACATTTCAAAACTGCTCATCGCCCTTGGCCCCAGTTTCACAAGAGAAGTAAAGAAGTGCTTCAAGATCTCCTCATGACCGGCACTCAACCTACACACATATGCACCCACTTAAACACATCAGTACCCTAACAAACAGCTGCCCTCTTTCAAAATGGGAAGTGTTTAGTTTGCTTCGATTCGCTGTGAATTTCGCAAGTAATTTTTTCTACAAATAGTCCTTGTTCCCTGCAGCAGCAGTGATTTATGTTGAATCCTTAATCACGCTAACCATAGTTTTTGACAAAATATCATGTTATATTTATTATTGTGTCACTTTCATCAAAATAAAAAATAAGAAATTGAAATGACTCTGGAAGTATCTATTTGAAGGACTATCACATGATTTTTTTATGTTTTAATCACAATAGCTAGTAAACTATGGTATTTTGGTGGAAACTTGGGTTACTGTGCTAAATTTTCCTCAGTGATGTTAGCTGCTATTGGATGTTTAGTGTTAACGCTCAGGTCTGTCTCTAAATGTATTATCGCTGTTTTCAAATGCTGTGCAGATGTAGGCAGAGGGAGTGACGAAGGTAAGAAGAATGTTCTGCCACTTTGGATCAGCTGTGAATCTTGGCGCTAATGTGAAAACTGCAAACTGTGTCATGATGAGTTTCTCTCTTCAGTGACAAACAAAAAATAGACTAGTTGGACTGCATTGCCTAAGGGTTTTTTTTCCTCCCAACATTTTTTTTTTACAAAGTTTTTTTGTGCTTGTAATTACCAACATTATTTTACGTTTCCAGTATCATACAAGATTCCCCAATACATGGTCAGAAGTGCAAAATATCCTGTTCTAGGTAATCAAAAGAACTTTTCTTTGAAACATTAATGAGCTATGCTAGTTGGCTAAGGTGTTAGCTTGCTAACTGAAGGCAAACTGAAAATACAGATGCAAGGTCATCACAAACGATTTTGCATGACACTGACTTCACTGAGGTTTCTTTTAATATTTTATGACCACACCAGTATTATTTTAGTATTCTTTTAGTTAATAATAATGTGAAATTTGAATTGTTTTATCTATATTTTAATTTTAATTTTAGTTTAAGTTTTAGTCATTTTTTTGTCATTTTTATTATTTTTTTAATAATAATTACTTTTGACCTCAACAATATTATTTTAGTATTCTTGTAGTTAATAATATTTTGAATTGTTTTTAAGTATATTTTCAGTTTTCATTTTTATTTTAGTTAATTTGAGGGTTTTTTTTTTCTTTTTTTTTCATTTGTATGTTTATTTTTTTATTATTATTCTTTTAACTTTAATTACTTTTTTCAATTTTAGTACTTATGTTATAACTTAAAGTTCAATTAGTTGCCATTTCTAATTTTCATAGTAAGTTTTTCATCTAATATTTTATTTATTTTCAGCTTCATTTCATTACAGAAAATTATATTTATTTGTTCATAGTTAATAACATTATGCATCCAAAATCCCCATATTTCCCATATTATTGCATTCGCTTCATAATCTCAGCGGAAGCAATGTGTCATCTGCGTATTTTCCATTTACTTGAAATGTGTATTTAAATACTACTCATTTTGACATACTGCTTTTCACATACTAAGGAAGTACACACATTTTTGGACAAGGGTTAGAGATACAACTTCTCTAAGAGGATTTATACAGGGCTTCCTTAATACCGACTAGCTGACCGCTCATCTATCAACTAGTTGAGTTTGAAAATACGTAGTTTTTGCACATCGCTAGCAGACTCCTGAAGATTGGTTTTCTCTTTTTAAACATGTCAGCAAGATCTGTATAAAAACACACTGGCTTTTTTCAGTTTGTTCAGTTCCCAGTTGCTTTATTCTCTTTAAACAATGTAAGGCCTTTTAAGTGCATTAGTTGTGATGAATCTCCACACTTGCTTAAGTTGTATTTAAGTGAAACATTCCCTGACTATCGCTCTCTCTTTCAGGCTGAGCAAGACCTGAAGATGACACAGAGTGAGTTTGACAGACAGGCAGAGATCACCAGGCTTCTTCTGGAAGGAATCAGCAGTACGCATGTGAGCTCTTCTGAAAACCTGCCGCCCACTGGGCCACCTGCCAATTCAAATTCTCACAACCCTTCAGTTTTTTTCTACAATCCTAAGGTCTGATCTATAACAAACCATGTCATCTCTCTCCAAACCTTGCTTTTGTCCCAGGCCCATCATCTCCGCTGTCTCAATGACTTTGTGGAGGCTCAGATGACATATTACGCCCAGTGTTACCAGTACATGGTCGACCTCCAAAAGCAGTTGGGAAGGTAAGACATTTTTTATCAGTGTATATTTTTGTAATAATTTAAATAATTATATAACTCATCTGGTCTTTCTTTTCCCCTCCAGCTTCCCTTCGGCTTTCTCTTCCAACAACAACCAGTCAACAGCCAGCGCCGCAGCCAGTATCTCTGTACCCATCCTGCCGCTCTCAGCCCCTCTTCCTGCCACCACAACCAATGCGTCTTCAGGTTACACCGAGCTGCAAAACTTCAGCGGGAGCCGTAAAGCACGGGTGCTGTACGATTATGATGCTGCAGGCAGCAACGAGCTCTCCTTATTGGCCGATGAGGTGGGCGGCCCATTTTTATTTTGTACAACAGGCTTATGGTTTGAATTCCCACTAACTTGTCTTATATTTAAGGTGATCATGGTGAGCAGCGTTCCAGGCATGGACTCTGATTGGCTGATGGGTGAACGTGGAAATCAGAAGGGAAAAGTGCCTATTACTTATTTGGAGCTACTAAATTGAGAGGAAAAAAAAAAACAAGTGTTGTTGGAAACAGAAACATATAGTGTATTCCAGCTGTGCTGCGTACCGTAAATGCAACTTTGACATCTTTTGCTGCTTACAACAGTATTTTATTGGATGTGACGTCTTGCAGTCCCAGAATGGGAAGAGGTTCTCTAATCGGATGAGTGTTTACAAATTAATTAATGCAGAATATTTTTTTTAATGCTTTCGATGTGACATGCCTATATATTATAAAAAAACTAAAACAAGCAAAAGTGTCTTAGAATATTTACATGTGTTTACAACAAGAAAGTATTAGTCAAGTCAAGTCACCCTTATTTATATAGCGCTTTATACAATACAGATTGTGTTAAAGCAGCTTTACAGTGTTAAACAGAAAAAAAATGTGCTGATAATGCAACAGCACAATAGAAAGTCAGTTTATCAGTTAAAAAGACTGATTGCCATTTTTATGAATTTTAAAGTAATTTCCATTATGTACATGTACTCTTTTCAGGTTCTAGAACATTTCAAAAGCATTCGTGTAGCGGTGGAGACGTAAATATGCCATCATTTATTTTCATTTATTTTCATATACAGCCCAATCGTAGCTGACATTCTCTTTATTGTGTTAAAGGGTCATATGACGTTGCTAAAAAATAATTATTTTGTGTATTTGGTGTAATGCAATGTGTTTATTGCTGTTTAAGGTAAAAAAAAAAAAAAAAAACTATTTTCCACATAATGTACATTATTGTTGCTCCTCTATGCCCCGCCTTTCTGAAACGCGTTGATTTTTACAAATCAGCTGCGCTGATTGGCCAGCTATCCAGTGCATTGTGATTGGCTGAATTTTCCAAGCATGTGACAGAAATGTTACGCCCCTTACCATACTGTGATGCCGTGTCCCAGTGCGATGAGACGAAACCATAGACTGTATAAAAACATGGATGTTGTGTCCGTGACGTCATCCATAGTTTTCTGAAGAGTGTTTTTGAAGCTCAAAGTGTACGGAGCGGGCCGTCGCCATCTTGGCAGCACGTCACCGTGCGTCACTCCTTGATAATCAAAAATGGGCAAAAAGGCGGGAGCTGGTTGCTGAAGCCATGCCCACCTAGCTTGACGGCAGTGTCAGCAGCGGCAATCCACCTTTCACTCAAGTGGCCACGCCCTTAATTATGCAGAAATGTAATTTAAATGGATGAGTTATAAAAAATTCACCCCCTCACAGTTGTCATGAAGGGCAAAATTAGCTATATAGACCAAAATCTTTTCTGAACCAGGCTGTAAACGTTTTTTTTTCTGCTGTAAAGTTGGACATTTTAACATGGGGAGTCTATGGGATTGACTCCATTTTGCAGCCAGCCTCAAGCGGCCAGTTGACGAATTACAGCTTAAGTCACGAGAGAGAGCGGGAGGTTGCCGCTTGGACAAAACCAATAAAACCCATTATAAACAAGGCATTTGTTGCATCCAGTGGGGACATAATTACTGTTTACGCGTTGCATTGCGTATCGCACTGCATAAACATAAAGCAATGTCTGTTGTTCTATGGATGTTTTGCCCTCCAGGTCTTCGAGCCGGTCACGTGACTGAAAGCTATGAATAGAAACAGCCTTTGTGCACAGAAACATTGTAGGCTACTGGTTCAGGAAACAGTCCTCGTGCTCTGTAAAATGCACTGCACACATCTGAATATTTGGGTTGAGCTGTTCTGGAACAGTGTTGAAATACAGCTTAACCATTGGTTTCTAGTCGTGTCCTCTTTTGGAAGACCAAACAGTAGTTTCACTTTCACAATGAAACACACAGCGTCTCCACAACATGATGGCGGCGGCAACAGAAAGAGTAAAAGTTACGCCTTCTTTCTTTGCATGAACATTTGGGCGGCGTTATGCAAATCTTCCCACATCTTGACGTAGAGATGTGGGGGCATGTTAGAACGAGCCGTTTCAGGGGGGCGTGGTTGACTCTTAACTTTTATAAAGAATATCTCTTTGGATTTGAGACTTTAGTCTCTGCAAATTCACAGATCTTCTTTATGCACCAAGAGCTTGTAACACTCCAAAGAGAAAGGAAATTTTGAAATCACATCATATGACCCCTTAAAAAGGTTGAGCACACAAAGAAAATGCTTTATTTGCACGCAGAAAGCCTTTCTTGTTATGCATTATGAAACTGTCTTTATATACATGCAGTCTTCAAAAACCACATTAAACATATGTCCAGTTATACAACTCCGAAATCTATTTACTGATAACTATACTTTTTTGTACCTAAGTGCCTTACATTAGTCTTGAACTTGATGTTTTTAAACTCTTTGAAGCAAAAAAAAAACATTGTTGAGAGATGAGTGCAAATTTTATGCATATTGTGCCACCCCATCTAATAAAAGCACAATTTTTTAGTTTACTCTGACAGTATAACTACAAAAGCACAAGTTATCTAACTGCTTAAATTCTGCGATTACTACCATAGATTTATAAACAATGTTTTTGTTACATAATAAACAAAAATGTGTTGACTTTTTTCCCTTCTGTTTTGATTTATTGTCTTGTCTCATTTCATGTGCTGTTCGGAGTATGTATTTAATTCTTTCTGCAGTATACTTAACAGAGTTAATAAACTCAAAATGTTTTTAACTTCAAAACATTGATTCTGGCTAAAACACCTCTTCTCCAGTAACAAAGTAAAAATGCATTAATTTATTTTGTTTTTCTTACAAACACACAGCTTTTCACTTCAGAACACATTAATATATGGACTGAAGTTGTGTGGATTACTTCTTGTGGTGTTTTTATGAGCTGTTTGAACTCTCATTCTGACGGCACCCATTCACTGCAGAAGATCCACTGGTGACCAAGTAATTTAATGCTAAATTTCTCCAAATCTGTTCTGATAATTGCATAATGCGTATTGTTTCACATTCTTTTTTTTTAAAGAAAAACAATGCAGTGTGTTAGTATTTCGTACAACTTCTATGTTGAAATATGAAAAACTCTCATGTCAGTAGAGGTCAGGCTTTTCACTCATTAGTCATTTTTGGTTCCTAAATTATTCATATTTTGAAATCGGAAAGTACCTTAAAAGTTAAACATAATATGCAATAATTCGTACATTATTATTATTATTGAATGTACCTGTATAGGTAGTTTCTTGAATAAAGGTACTCTTTAATGAACAGAGAAAAGAATCTAGAGTCACTGGCACCCTTCATTGTTAAATATAAATCACACGTCATTATATATAATATAACATGCTGTTGTTTATGTCTTGCCGTACAATGCTGACAGGCTCATGTGTTGGTGTTGTGTAAACAGGCCGCGGATGGTCAGCGAGGGGAGGGTTAAAGGGAAGTTGTGCTAAACAGGCCGTTGACTTCCTGCTGTTGTGCCTCAGCAGGCGTTCATTCTTGCTGGCCGTTACTCAGCCTCACATGCCGAGAGGGCTATGCTCAGTTCCTTCCCGAAAACAGCAATGTGAGAGCCAACCTGCGAAGTGCTCCTTTCTACTTCTGCAAAAAAAAAAAAAAAAAATCTAAAAAATCTAAATACATCTATTCTTAGATTTATTTTGGGGGTCCCTTGTCTTTAATCCTTGGTCTTTAGACTCAAAACTTTACCAAAATATAAATGTGGCTTTACCTGGTTCATTGATCAGATGGTAATATTGAATTGAATAATTATCATATAGGCCTAAAAATTTAGATTGTACTCCAACATAGCTAGAATAAAATATTATAAATGTCAAAAAAACAACAACAACAGTATTACAATGCAAGTTATGCAACCTAGATAGATAGATAGATAGATAGATAGATAGATAGATAGATAGATAGATAGATAGATAGATAGATGCACATTGGTTATTTTTTTTTTTCCCGTCATAAAGATAATATATATATATATATATATATATAATATATAAATATATATATATATATTTTATTTTGGTTGAACAAAACTCTGTTTTAAGGGTTTCTAAAAGCGCATTTCCTCTTTGGAGAACGTTTTTGACAACTTTTATTCTTAAAATTAATCTCAAAGTCATTAAGTTCAGTTGAAGCTTCAATACTGAGAGGCCTATAAAACCCATGCTTCCCCTAACCCCTTTTAAACAGACTTTTCTGGACTGAATTTGATCCAAACTATGGCAGATGTGCCTCTGAGCCCACGTCTGTGACTGTGCTCCCTAGTTTCTCTTTTTCTCTCTCTTTCTCTGTTCAAACCACCATGACCTAGAGAAACACCACAGCGGTATTCTGGTTACACTCTGGTTTAACATGCACACATGGCTCTGCAGTGTAAACAACACACTCATACACTCGACACACAGCCAGGTTTCCATGCTCACTGTCTCACAGATATTTAACTTTCCTTTTGTCTTCTTGTCACATACTTTGTGCCACAGAGTCGTGAGAAATCCCATGTAGGCTGAGGTGCTAGTCAGCGTGGTTTGGGTTTGGTGGTCTAACCTTGATGATCCTTGCAGTGAGATGTCTGACAACGAATCCTTGCATTGGTCAATGTGGATACTCACTGTGGCCATGGCCACATACATACCTTTTGTTTGTACTTTAGAATCATATATTACAGTTGTATATTATGCATTTGTAAGGATACTATTCAGAATTAAATATTAATATTAAATACAATATTAAATCAAATATATAATAATTATTGTTAATACACACAACCACACACATATTATTAAATTACAGTTAGTTACAATTAAAAAAATAAATAACTGATTTGATATAGGACTATATACATGATTTCATTCTTTTAAAGTTTTTTTTTTTGTAACGTATTCGCATAAATAACTGTGAACCGCTTGAGCAATATTTCAGACGAAAGATAAATATGATAGCAATCCTTTACGTCCTGCCACAACTGCCTCTGAGAACCCGGCATGGAGCAAAACCACACCACCGCCACCCCCCTATGATACCGAGAGCTGGGCAGTTGCTACAGGTCTTAGCAAAACAGGAAATTTCATGCTTCCTTTGCTACTTTTAGCGACTGCTCTGCAAACTTCTGAGAGCCTGCATGCACTCATGCAAGTGGGGGACTGATATAGCCTATAATAAAAACGCCATAATATAAAGACCACTCTTTTAGAATTTGACCCCCAAATCAAATCCACGTCAATCAATAGGACTATAACAAGTGTTAAATTCTTAGCAGCAGTCGTGTATGGCTCTTTTAGAGGCATGTTTGTGAAAGGATTATGTATTTGAAACAAGGACGTGATAACATGTTCAATATTCAGGGTAACCAAATTTAAACGTTTGACAATCTGCCAATGAAAAGCCCTTGATCTGCCACACTCAATGTCTTTGGTGGTTACAGCCGATTTGAAATTTAAAATCACACATAAATATTTGACTGGGAAACTTGTTTCATCAAATAAATGAAATAATATATTTAATATAAAAAGCTCTGGCTCAAGCCATCAAGTACTAAAGAACAAGCTCATGAGTTTGATTGCCAAGGAACACATATAGTGTACCAATAAAACGTACCAATAACCCAGCTAACGGAACATTCTCACCGTTTTTTAAAAGTTATATAAATGTTAGGACTAAATGTTCTTGAAGTAATTTACATGGAACATTCAAATAACTTTTATTAATATTATATATACGTTCACATAACATTGAGAGAAAACGTTCTGAGTTCAACATTCTCAGATTGTCCTTATGATGATATTTGTACTTGTAAAAAAAAATAAAAAATTAAAACATTTTTGTTACCTTTAAATAACGTTATAATCAAAACAAGAAAACTGGACATTTCTACATTTTAGAAACATATTTTAAAACAATGTTCTTTCAACCTAACTTTGTTACATGGGATATTGAATGCACTACAAGTTGCTTTGGATCAAGCTTTTGCCAAATGAATAAATGCAAATATAAAATATCATGACTGAAAGTATAATTGCAACTTTTCTTTAAAAGGTAAATATCAAACCATCCAGCAGCCAAACTCTTTTCCTGCATTTTAATAAGGATAAAATGAAATACATTCATGTTTAGAGACCAATATGGCCTAAATCTTTCACATTAATATCATATTTCTCTTCTGTTATGTCCAGTTGTCTGAAAGTAGCAACCTTTAAGAGCATATTTAACATGTTAGCCCCTTCATTCATTAGTTTTACAATAGCATGCTTCTCAATAAGGAACCGGCCTCCAGCATCTCTTTTTAATAGCACGAGGCAACATTCTTGGCTTAAAGGTGAGCATGTAAATGACGGATATACCCATGATGGAAACACTGACTGTTGCAAAGAGAAGAATGTACCAAACAACAGACTCCTCATTGCTGGAACCACCACAGTGGATGGCGTCCAAAAGCATGACCTTGTGACGCCTGTGGTTTAAGTCCAAACATGTAATCTCTGAGAGATCTACAATACTGATGCCTTCATTCTCCCCGAAGGTCCTGTACCAGTCTAAATGGCAACAGTTGAAGGCATTTCCATTCATATAAACAGTCTGCAGTCTTTGAGCTAACATGCCAGCATGTTGGGACGGGATGGTTGTCAACATGTTATCCCTCAAGTCCAGAAGCTCCAGTTTTAATGTTATTAGAGATTCAGGAAGTTCTGGTAGTGAGTTTCTACAGATGTTTAAACTCTTCAAATGGCCGTATAAAGAGAAGTCAAAGTCTTGAAGACCAGTATTTCCAAGTCCCAAGTGCTGCAAAGTGTTAGCGAGACCTTCCAGAGATTCCTGTTTGAGGTTTAGGTCCGGATTGTTAGAAAGTTCGAGATGGGTTAGTGGCGTGCCCTTGAACGCTGAAGACGGGATGTTCTGAATGCTACACCCGGCAAGATAGAGCTGTTTTAGGGAAACGATGTTGGACCACACAACACATCCTGACGAACTCGGCAAGTAACACACATCCACAGTGTTGTGACTGAGATCTAGTGTGCCAAGTTTTGGAAGACTAGCAAAAATCCTAGTTGGGAGGTTCTGAAGGTCATTTGAACTCAGATTGAGATGCGTGAGATTGTTCAGCTCGCTAATGGAGTGTTGGCTTGCTTTCAGCTCAGTTAACCTGTTTCGGCTAACGTCCAGTTCATAGAGGGTGACTGGTAGATCTTCAGACGTCAACCCGAGGGACTGTAAACAGTTACTTCTCAGCCTCAGCCAGTAAAGATGTGGCATCTGTTGAATGAATCCCTGAGGGAAGTAGTTCACCTTGTTTTCACTCAGGTCCAGGAGCTCTACTGATGAAAGATCACCGTGAAGGTTCTCATTCCAGAGCTCTACTGTGATGCTGCTTACATTTTGCCCCAAGTTGTAGTACTCAACACTAGTGCTCCAGTTTGAAGATGTGTAATTTGATAAGTGTTGGTAAAAACCAACTCGATTATTGGACAACAATAAAGTTCTTATTCGGTTTTTTGTTGGAAGGAATGGAAAGAACAGCAAATGGTTGTCAGACAGGTCCAACGTTTCCAGCTGAAAGGTCTCAGTCAAATTTTGATTGGTTATAAACCACTCAATTGAATTGTGGCTGGCATTTAGGACCAGCAGTTGGGTCATTTCAAAGTTGACCAAACATGGTAAACAGTTGAAGGCCAGGTTCAACCTTTGGAGCTTGTTCATGTGATCAAATGCTCCATCGATCTCAAACAACAAGTTTCTCTCAACGTTCAGCTCCCTAAGCTGATGAAGGTTTCTGAATGTTGACTCATCCAGCCTCAGCATGGCATTCCGGGACAAGTATAGAGACTCAAGCGAGGACAGATTCTGTACCAGCAGAGACACCATGTCCTCCGAGAGGCCATTACCTGAAAGATCAAGGGTCTTTATTTGGGACAGAGAGCTTAAGGACTGGGCCACTTGCTTGTGTCCATAGTGAAGCTCGTTATTGGCTAAATTGAGGTTTTCTAAAAGAGACGACTCAGAGAACACGCTCTCTTCCACCGCCATTAGCTGATTGTTCGCACAGCTGATTGTCCGTAGAAGATGATATCTGGAGAGACAACCATCTTGAAGATTTAACAGAAGGTTATTGTCTAAGAAGATCTCCTCAATTTGCCGTGGTAAATGATCTGGTATGGCAGAGAGCTGATAGCTGTTGCACAGAGCCGTGCTTCGGATCTTGAGACATGGAGAGAGACAAAAAAAAAAAAGAGATGGAAAGACTGATTTAGATTATTCTTCCACACAATGGAAAACAAAATAGTATCATAATGAGCTTAATCATTTCCACAACAGGTCAGTTGGCCCAACTGAATTTTTTCACTTGCTAAGCCCACGGAGAACATCAAAAATAGACAAACAAGCAAATTTAGCCCACTTGTGGTTTGATTAGAATTCATAATAGTCAATACATGTTAAAAATGTTTAGTCAAGTAACCTAAAAATGTCCTTCATGTGGTAACATCTGTTTATTTTCCCCAAAGTCAAAAATAACTTAATCAACTTGAATACATCAGGTTACACCACAATTAATAGCTTGTAAAGGTAACAACTGTAACATCATACTTTAAGATGTAGCATTTTGAATACATTTTCTATTTGAAAACTACTATGTAATATGTTAAAGGAATATTCTTATTTCCCTTCCAGAGAATTATCATGCGCATCAGTGTTCATCTAAATGTATTTGTAGTCTTTCCATTTCTCACATACCAGCCTGCAGGGGAAGGTCTGCGGATGTCCTGAGGCTGAAAGCAGGACCACCAGTAGTGGCACCACTGCATGATAGAGCACGATGCACAAGCGATCAAACACCGGCATCTTAACATGATCACTGTAATGAAGTAATAAAACGACCACAATTATTAAAAATATATTTTTAGATACTTTTTTATTTATACTTTATGTAAATGCACTATTACATGAACACTTTACAGTGTCAATGTAAAGGTGTATTTACAGTAGTATTTTTGAAGTTCCTAAAATATTATTTTGTGAATCCGCTTGAAATTGCACATTGATGTTGCATTTGACACTAACACAGTCACTGTAATATAAAGTGCATCTCAAATATTTTAGACACTAAAATTCTTCCTTGAAGACACTCCATTTTCAATGTATATATCATAACAGAAAATTCTTTGGCACCTAGCGGTCTACGTGTGGCAGGGACAGAGGAAATGTGTGGCTGCAGCTAACATCAATCTACTCCAGCCAACTGTGTTACAGGTTATAAATCAGATTGACAAAATGCACACATTTTGTCACAGTCATTAATCAATATACACTGGCCCTAAAAACATTTGGACCTTTAGATCAAACTTAAAAACATATTAATGTCAATGCATTACCAAAATACCAAACCAAATGGCATTTATTCAAAATAAAGAAACACTTCAAGTTTAATTGAAGACATATTACTTTAAATAAATAATAATAATAAAATAATCACTTTTAAAGATCAATTTTAAATATAAAAACTGTATATACTGTACATAACTGAAGTTCATTCTTAAAAATCTAAAAGGTCATCATTTGAGAGATCTAAAAATGTAATTTGTTTGTTGATGCCAGTTGGTTTGACATTTTATCAATTTTTTTTTTGACCTTTTCAGTGTGACCTACAAGTCCATATACTTTTTTTTGGTCCATTTTATTCATAGGTGGTAAGAAATATTATTGTGAAAAGTTTTAAGAGATCTGTGTCACCACAAAAATTGATAATATTGCGCCTTTGAGTAAGATACGGCAGGTGACTATCCCTGTAATGAGTGTACTGAAAGTCCTACTAAATCAAAGATAAACCAAAAGACAATATGCACTTAAACATTCACCCTGGCCGTTTCACATTTACACACAGTCTCACGTGCGTATACCGTGCACACTTACCCCAGTGGCCAGGATCGCGCCCTCCGCTCCTCTGTGAAGTTCACAGAAGACCATTACATCGGTTTGCGGGGAAGATCTGTTGGCTTGGTCTCTCCGAAGATGCAAAGTGCTTGACATCTGCATCTCTGCAATGTCTTTAGTAATTGCGGAAGCAAGCAAGCAACGGAAACGCAGTCACATGAAGGCAGCCAAGATCATACATTTCACACAAACACACACACACACACACACACACAACATGCACGCACGCGCGCGCAGGGTCAGAAATATGCACGTTATATATGTAAACATCGACCACTTCCCACAACAGCAAAAGTATTTCGGTTTCAGTGGGCTAAAGGAGCAGGAGAAAAGAGCATGAAGGACGTTTAATGGTTCTTACATAAAAAACCATGAGGAAAATTATTGACGTGATAACCGTCGTGCGTGGAGGTGCAAAAAGCACCTGTAGAAGTGTATGTTGCACAAACATTTCGACCTTATTTTTGTGTTGTTCAGTAGACCACAAACCTACCAAGTGAACACACCCAAAGCACCCACTACTGGTTTCACTCATCAGATACTACTCAAGAGGAAACCACCAAGAGCTCACACCCTTCCTGCTAGAAAGATGCAGGCCCATCACTTCTGCTCGTTGAAACCGTCACATTCTTCTCACAACAAGTGCTAAAAGTGAAAACTTGTGAAAACGTTCGCGCATGCCACACTGCTTCGTCTGCTGACAGCCATCCGCCTAAAAGCGATCCCGTTTTTTTGCACGCGCAGTTATTTTCATGACAGTAATGTATCTCACCGCAACCCATTTTAATTTCCCTTCAGTAGCCTACATTGCACAGCAAAAAAAAAAAAAAAAAAAATTAAAAAAAAAAAAAACAAACAAAATTTTTTTTGACAAGATTTAGGTAGTTTAAGGCTTCTGAGTCCAATCAAGCGTGACCTGTTTAAAGGTGCTGCATCCATGTACTAAAACCTTAGTTTCACATAAATAAGACATCTGAAGTGCTAAAAATAATCACATTCGTGCTTACTCCTGCAAGACTTGTGTGGTTCCCAGACCATGGCTAGTGTTTGCTAAGCAGTTGCTAGGCTATTGCTAGCACACATACATCACTGAGACATCTATTTGACTTCTACAAGACATGTTTTTTTTAGAGTGTTTGCTCATCTGCAATGCCTCTATAAGACATTTCCTATAAGATGTCAAATAGACGTTTAGATGTTTGTAAGATGTTTAGGATTTAGAATGTATGTAAAACTGACATCTTAAAGATGTCTATCAGATGTTTGTACACAGCAGATGCTTTCCAGATTAAGAGATCTTTAACAGACATCTTGCAGGCATATGCATGCTATCTGGGTTGTAGTGTGTTGCGGTGCCCTTGTGTTTGGTCATTTTAGTGTATTGCTATGCAGTTGCTAAGGTGTGTTAACTTTCAGTGTCTATGCAGTAGCTAGGGTGTTTCTAGGTCAGGGGTGTCCAGACTCTGTCCTAGGGGGCCTCTGTCCTGCAAAGTTTAGCTCCAGCTTACTTCAACACACCTGCCTGGAAGTTTCTAGTATGCCTGGTGGCTAACATAGGTTCTGGAGAGCCACAGTCCTGCAGAGTTTTGCTCTAACCTTGATAAAACTCACCTGCCTGCTGATTTTTAGTAACCCTTAGACCTTGATTAGCTTTTTCAGGTGTGTTTGATTAGAGTGGGAGCTAAAGTCTGCGGGACTGTCCCCTTGTCCAAATACCCACACTTGCGGTCTTGGCTTGTTGTGTTGGCTTGTTTGGATTGATTGGGTGGGAAGTGAGTTTGGAGTGCTGTCCCAGGTCTTAAAAATTTGGATGTTTGGTGGTGCTTGCGTGCGCTGAATCCACACTAATACCGATCCGGAGCGCTATTCGAGGCTTAGAATATCCCATCATGCATCATGTTGTGGAAATAAATCATGAGAGTTTTTGCAGAGATCTCGAGAGAGGTCACAGAAACCTTTCCAGTGTAGCCTATATTAAATATTATTAATAATTAGATATCAGCTACATACAATTTGGTAGTAAAGCAAAGAGTTGCACATTTTATTGCTGCAATTGAATAGTGGTGATCATTATTTTGTACAATATCCTTGTTATCATTTAATTAGAAGCACCACAGAATTAAATTTTATTATCTGTTATAGGGACTACTGAACAGACATTTAGAAGTTGATTTTAAAATGCATAGTATTGAAAATAAAAATAAAGCTCTGTAAACACATTTTTACAACACTATAAGTGTGTCCTATCAGGTAATGAAAAGTTCTACACACACTTTTGGTCTTCATGCTCACTTGAACACTTAGGAAATACAGGAAATATGTCATATAAGTAGTCAAGTGGTCAAGTGCAAAGACCGCAAGGGGTGTGGCTCTCCAGGACTTGGCCACCCCTAGTAAGACCTTGATTAATTGGTTCAGGTGTGTTCAGTTGGGGTTGGAACAAAACTGCAGCACAGTGCAGTGGTCCTTCAGGAGCAGGATTTGACACCAGGCTCTAGTGGTCAGTAAAGTCTCTATGACAGCAGTTCTAATATGGCCCCCACGTTGTCCACAACAATATTTGAAGGGCGAATGATTTGTCCAGTTATTCATGATTTACGGGATAAGAATTTTTAAAATTTTTTTTTACTCACAATTTCCACCTGATGAAATCTTTTACAATTTGGCATGATTAGGAAAATGTATATTCACAAAAGTTGTAAAAATGCCCATGGACTTTTTATTAAGATTTTATTAATTTGCAGTGCTTTTCCAGGTCTCAACTTTATAATTAGACTACTTTATATATTCAGATTTTCCAAGACAGTGAAAAAAAAAAGAAAAGAAAAGAAAAAAAAGTTAAGTTGTTAAGGGGGAGAATTAAAATGCGAAGTATCATTTGTCTTATTTTAAATCATTTTAAGTCATCTAAATGAAGTAATTGTCCTTTCCTGCTATTTTTAGATAAACTGCAGTGCACAGAATGAACACTTAAAGAAAAAGGCTGATTGTTTTGCCTTGTGGAGGAACTCAAGATGACGGATGCCATCTTGTGGTGAAACAAGAACAACTATGGGCTTTTCATGAATTCCTACATGATAGACTATTATATCAACAGATTGAATTAATCCACATTAAGGGCAACAATAGAACAGGCTGAAATACGTCCACAGTCTGGCACAATTTAGAGTTTATTTGTAATCTCCATAACCTCAGTTATAGCAAAGATAGACCTCAATAAATAAATACTATATACTTCTACATCACAGTTGAGATGTACAGTAACAAACGGAATAATAACATACTACCTTTGCCTGTCCTTAAAAATAATAATAAAAAACAGAGGAAGAGACTGGTATACTGCATGCAGATAACTGCTCTGGAAAAAAAAAAACAATTGTAAGATATCAGTACATCATTTTGGCATGTTTACTTCATGTCACATAAATTTGTTTCTGTGTGTGAAAACTTGAGCCATCCTTTACAGGACTCATACAGTAGCTTCTCATTCCATATGTTGTGTTACAAAATGGTTATAATGAATTAGAAAAATTTGCCACTTGTCTCTTCTAGTTTGGCTTAACAATTCATAAAATAGAACAGCTGCTCCCTGTGCATTTTCATAAATTAGATTAAAACCAGGTTAAAAAAAAATGTCCCAGGTCTTCAAAAAAGGATTAAAAGCAAACAGATGTTCAACTGAAATCCGCAGATGTGTGTTGGACATCCTCATCATCAACAAGCCCGCCACCAACCACCTATTTCCCAATTTTTTTTACTCAAGATGTGAAAAGCCAAGAGTCTTATGTATGTCAAACAGCAGTTGTCGTGAAGCTCTCCGCTTCTAATAGTTCTAATACTTATCCATCCAGGGGTCTTCCCAGATACACCATAGTCACTTCAGTGTTCCCATAGACGGCTGACACAGCTGGAAACAGGCATGTTTTGGGCAGCCCTCGGAACGCCACTCCAAGGAACTCAAAACCTCGTTCAAAGGCTAGTGTCTTATCATCCATGTCTAGGATTACACGTATTCTCTCCCCGATCTGGAAAACAAATACAAGCATATTATAGATGCATCTTTTTTAAGAAAAACTTCATCATTTACTCTCCCTCCTGTTGTTCAAAACTTAAATGCTAGTATTTTTTCCATCAAAAGGAGGTGAGAAAAGGAGATTTTGTTAATTTGTGCTCTGCATTTAACCCATCCAAGTGCACACACACAGCAGTAAGTAGTGAAAAAACACACACACCCGAAGCAGTTGGCAGCTCATTCCCCCCAACTACAACCCTGCCAGTACCGAGACTCGAACCCATGACCTTTGGGTTACAAATCCGACTCTTTAACCAATAGGCCACGACTGCACCTAGCAGTTGGAATTGACATATTTCACAGAAAATCTCACAGGGTATGATAGGAACAGACTTCAAACTGTTAGCTTCAGACATCTTTCAAACATGATTTAATATTTTGAGTTGATTTTTAGAACACCTTATTTTCATTTATCTGTGCGGGTTTGTTGTTTTAGGAATGACTTGAAAAGTCACAAAAAATTTATGTGAGATCCTCATTCATTTTGTGTATGGCCAGTTTGTCTCTGTAACCTTTTACAAAGTTATTACGTTCACTACGATTTTAAAAGTTGTGTAGTTTATTCTAGCCTTTATATACACAGTACCTTTGTGCAAACAACAATTTGAAATTTCAGACTAGAGCTCTGCCAGAGATTCTCAGCGAATAAATAATGTTTAGGCCAGTTTCTCACATAAAGTTAAAAAGCAGCTTTCAAAGACGTGGAATATAGTGCATGAGTCATATTACGACTGCTTTTATGGTGTTTTTTTCCATTTTTGGAGCTTGACATCTGTGGTCGCTATAAATGTTGTTGTATGGACTGCACAAAGAATGCTGTATAAAAATGATTCTAAATATCTCATTTTCACAGAAAAGATAACAGGAAAAATAACAGGTTTAGAAAATGAGAGTGAGAAAATAATAATGACAGAATTCTTAAATCTCTGTAAACTAATATTTCACCTAAAAATTACAAGTCTGACATCATTCCACTCATAGTTTGCTTTCTTCTGTGAAACACAATAATGTTTGAATGTTTATAGAACGTTTCAGCTGTTTTTGTCCTTCTTAGGATGAAAATAATACTAAAAAGGACATAAAGGTAGCGTTAAACTCATTCATATGACTTGCCTGGTATATTTTAAGTTACTTTAAATAATAAACAGAATTGTAAGCCTTTTTTTTAATTTCAAATAAAATCAAAACATCTATAGTGTATGGATTTATAAGGAAATTTTATCATCGAGCATCTGAGTGTCCAACCTTTCACACGTACTCTTTTCAGTTATTCAAGTGCATCATCAGCGTATTTGAAATGCACTTTTTCTTTTTGGAACTTTCGGTATGAACAAAGGTTCCCTAAGGTTGTGGGTTCGAGTCTCGGGCCAGCAATACCACGACTGAGGTGCCCTTGAGCAAGGCACCGAACCCCCAACTGCTCCCCGGGTGCCGCAGCATAAATGGCTGCCCACTGCTCCGGGTGTGTGTTCACGGTGTGTGTGTGTTCACTGCTGTGTGTGTGCACTTTGGATGGGTTAAATGCAGAGCACGAATTCTGAGTATGGGTCACCATACTTGGCTGTATGTCACATCACTTTCAATTACACTATTTATAGAATAGTGCATAAATATGCATATTGGGATGCACCTTACAACTATATCAAACATGGTAACAAACCTAAAGCATTCTCTTTTGTGTTTTACAGAAGAAATGACATGAGGGTGAGTACATGATGACAGAATTTTAAGGTGAACTATCCTTTGGAATGGCACATTTAATTTTTATATTTTAGACTCTCTGGCTCTGCTACCTGGTATTTTGGTGCATTGTTGCACTGGGGGAAGTTGCCGTTGACCTCTCCATTGTGAAGCAGGTTATTGTCTACTAGATTCCATCCCCAGCTCTGGTCATCGCTGCCTAGAAGCGCCACATAGCCCTGGCATTGCATGGGAGCCCTCTTGGTTGCGATGCCGATCACCGCCACCGTGCCAAGAGGACCTTCCCACCAGATCTCCCAGGCGTGCCGGCCCTCCGAGAAGCCAATCTTCCCACGGGCACCATCGGTGCTTTGGGCGATGGGGTTGCGGTGCAGAGTAAACCCGTTTTTCTTGATATATACATTTCTAGAGCAGTCATGGGAGCTCAGAGCGTGCTGGAAGGACTTCAGCTGAGGACAGAAGAAAATCAAAGTTACTCCAAACTTATGTCCAATAACATTTTATCTGGAATGAGATGGTAATTCTATGATACCACACTCTCTATATATATCGTGTAACGATACACTCAGCTCACGATTCAATATGATACACAATAATGGGTTTACGATGATAGTTCCACAATATTTTAAACAAATTGAAAAATTCAAACTGAAATTCAAATAACAGATTTATTTCCAATACATTGACAATTTTCAGTTTTTTTTTTTTTTTTTTGTACATACAACTCATTAAAGAACTGACTACATTCAAGGTTGCCAATAAACTAATGAAAATGCACTCATACACACATATACATGACATATGTTGAAAAAAAGCATGGTAATACCATGGTTTATTTATTTATTTATTTTGTTTCATGCAATATCAGCATCAATTATAGTGTAAAGAACAGGGTAAAATAACTTAAAAATAGGTAAATAAATTATTAAACATATTCAGCAGTACCATGATACACGTCACACACCATGATAAATGTCCAAGAAAACAGGGTAATACCATGGTACTTTTTGTAAGTGTGATGAGAAATCTTTAGCTTTGACACGAACAGTCAATACAGGATTTTAATAATTCAGTCATTTATATGGAAATTACCAATTTTCTGCAGCTTTGTGTTTATAGATTGCAGGCAAGCTACTGATGTTACTGTATTTGGTCCAATATTTACAACTGACGTCATACATTGGAGACCATTAGCACTGTTCTGACGGTCACCTACTGACATAACTGTATTCAAAAATACAGACATTAAAAACATTAAATGTGTTATGTTTATTATTCGAAACATAAAAGCACATAATACCACAGTTTTATGCGGTGAGCAAAATCTAGTCTATTTTAAAATTAGAAAATGCACATTGGCACGATGCATGATTGTAAGTACTGCATCGTAAATCATATTAATTAAATTGATATCATATTAAACATTAATTTTAACAATCTTACTTTTGCTTTGTATGAAGCCAGGTTGCAGAGGATATCAGAGCGCAGCGCTTCTTCGCTGAGCAGGCGGGCGCACAGACTCCGCCACACCTCGCTGTTTTCATCCGCCAGACAGTTGTACCAGTGCCAGCAAACGAGCGAGCAGTTCATGAGATCCGCCAGCTCCAGATAGGAGAACATATGCTCGAGAACTCGGCTGGGTAACCGACCCGCGATGCCCGACACACCGCCAAATAATGCGGCAGAACCGGCGCCCGACGAGGAGGAGCAGCAGCCCGCGGCGGCAGCGCCCAGCCCCGCAGACTGCGCCCCTCCACCGACCCCTGCGCCAGACATGTCAAACTCCTCCGCTGAAAGCTACCGTTATTACAACCGCACAGCCGGATCGCACAGCGGGTCAGAACCCCACCGCGGTCCCGCGAAGCGCGTTCAGCTGACACATCTCCCGGTGTTATTGCAGTTGCGGCCAAATGGATCAAAATCTAAGCTATGTGACTATTGTAAAGGTCCTGGACGGCGCGCGGTCAACAAATCCGAGCTCAATAATCAGAATAGATTGTACGAAAATATATCGTTCAATTAAATGTCTTTATAAATTAATTATCATTATCCACATATCGTATTTAACACGTTGTAAAGCTGTAAACGTGCTACTCTTTCTGTTTCTGTTTCACATTAATGATGATTCGTGAAGGAATCATTCTTTCATGAATCGGATCAGTGAATTGATTGAACTGGTCCACAAAACCGGTCTGAATGATTCGTTCGCATTGGCGCGAGCGCTTCTAGAGTCTCAATGAGCTCGTTGAATTGACTCCTTTGAACACGTTCGACTCGTAGTGAGGACCGATGAGTGAACCATTTAGAGTGAACCGAGGATTTGACCAATGGATCTGAAGGTAAATTAAAGGTAAACCAAAAAAAGAAAAACGTTAGCAGAAAAATTTCAAATAAAATGCCATGTAAAAATGATTGTAAGACGTTAAATGATATTGCTTGACTATGACGTTATGTTCAAATTAATAATAATAAAAAAAAACTGTTCTTTGAAATGAGTTGCTTAAAAGAACCGATTCGCGGAAATGAGTCTACCGTTCATATTTCATATTATACACTTCTTTAAGGACCTCGCAATTGACTTGATTACGTATGCAAGGGAGGGATAAATGCGACGTCACAGAAAAGACCACTAGAGAGCGCCGTTTATTCTATAATTCAATAAGTAAAATAAACACAGTTATACTATTATCAAAATATTTATAATATAAATAAAAATTTTTTTGACACATAATATACTTAAAATTATTATTAAATATTTAAAGTGTGCATTCTTTTTTTAAAACTAACTCTAGCCATTGCTGATTATTGCTTATTTAATGTTTAACTCATGTAAAACTAATAAAGCTCATTATTTTGTTAATAGAAAAAGGAGAAAAAGATCACATTCATGGTTTATGAAATACATGCCTTCAGTCTGTTTCTCAGAAAAATAGCAGCTGGGATTTACAATTATCCTAAATGACCTATTATTAATTATTAACTTAAACCCTCAGAGTCATTTAGTGGCTTGAAATGGCAAGGACCAATGATGTAATTTATTCTTAACACTCAAAAAAAAGTTAAGATTTCCTGAAATTCTCTGATGTTATAGAATATGCTGTTTTTTTCCACCTTGGTTATGCAACAGTCTGTTTTCTGCATGATTCATTGCTGTTGCATGAATGCTGTCAGGCCTGACGGATCATTAGCTCTAAAGTAGGAAGGTGGTGAATGCCAATATTTTCCTCAGAGGTAGAAGATATATCATTCGGAATGGCTCAGCATTGCTCTGCCACATACTTTGAATTAGCTGGCATCTATACTACATCTATAAGGGGTTTAATGGGTTTACTGATGCATAAAAGTTTATATATTGTAAAGTCCATGTTTTCATGTTCTGTGAAACTGGCTGTCGGGCCGGATTGACTGGTTGACTGGATATGATGTGTGCTGCTTTATGTAAACCACCACCACAATGTGCTATTAGAGTTACTGTATTGACTATAAATAAGGGAGTATGATTATACTTTTGCCAGGAAAAAAACATTAAAACTTTCTCCTGCATTGCTTCTGTTTTTTTTTTTTTTATAGTGTGGTTGATTATGCAAATTGTCTTTTTTTTTTAACTACTGTTAACTAAAACCATAAAAATATTTTCATTACTTGAAATAATATAAACATTAACAAAAATAAAATATAAAAATGTGGTGTTATACTAAAATAGCCAAATCTAAATAAAAACTAAACTAAACTAAAAAAAAAAAAATAATAATAATAAATAAACCTATAAAAACTGAATAGACATTGTGTGTGTGTGATGGGGGGTGTGGGTGTTGTGTGTGTGTGTGTGTGTGTGTGTGTGTGTGTGTGTGTAACCTATAAAAACTGAATAGACATTGTGTGTGTGTGTGTGTGTGTATACAAAAATACACAAAATTACTAAAACTCTAACTAAAATTAATTTATTTTTAAAGATATAAATCTTGCTTTGTGTCTGCTGGTCTGCTGTATACTAATATTTAGTTGCATCCTTGAACATAACTCTAAAAAGCAGCCACTAGATGGATCAAATCCCTTTCCAAATCAGCCTTCCCTTCAATTACTAATATTGAGCAGCGATTTTAAGTTTCCTAATGATTCGCGATATAACCAGTAAATTCAGGAAAAATCATTTTAAGGCATAATTTTATATATTCTAAAATAATAGATGCCGTGTATATCAATACATCATCCATAGCGCACGTACACCTGTTGTTAGTGGGTGGAGACGGAGGCCCCGCCTCTCTTCCCATCGGGGCCAATCAGGAGTTAGATTGCCGCTAGAGGGTGGGGCGAAGCAAAGCGGAATTTGAAGCTCACTTTAGACAGCATTATTTCGGTTTACGGGATAGAAACGATAGAGCAGATCCGGGAATTTAACGGTATTTCGGAAATATTATGGTTTCGGGTGTACATGCATCTCTATGCAATGAGCGAGATATGCTCCTCAAGTAAGTATGCATTTTGACATTTCATATTTGATGTATAAATGAATTGCATAGTTGGTGGGATTTTGATTAAACAGGTTTGAATAACTACTTCGGATTTACTTCACTGCGTATTTTAAATAGAAATTGTGGTGCGCGATGTCGCATTAACAGCATCACAGAAAAAGTTCCACAGATGTACAGATTTACGCCTAAGTAACTTAAGAAATGTTGTTTTATTTGGGAGTGGACTTAATATGTACCATTTGACATTGTGTTCAGTATATGTTAGAATTTATTCGTGTGATGTGATTGTTTTATTGTTTCGTTGCGTCATTATTTCACTTAATTCAAGTTAAGGTAGACCATGGGATGTACATTTCAGTGGTTCTTCAGTTAGAGGCACTTGAGAGGTGAATTTCGGTACAAATTGTGGTGGGGTTGATTTGTCATTCTGCAATCTGTATCTTGCAGTTTTTGGAGAAGAAGCTTTGGATTTTTTTTTTCAACACAAGAAATTACATATAAGTCAATTCATATTCTCTAAAAATAATTTAATTAATATTTCCCAAAAGATAAATGAATTGTTTCTAAATTAAAATCCTCAAATAGTGACCTGTGTGGAAATGACATGAAGCAACTAATGTAACAATCTTACTGTATTTCTGAATTTTAAATTGTCATTCTGCTCCTCTGTTACTTTATTTTCCATCATAACCCAACAGAATCCTTTTTTTGGAGAAATTCAGTTGTTCTCTTAAATAATTTGTGTGATGGTAATGACAGAAACATTAAGGTGTTCACATAAACACCAAGTATGCACTAGTATGATGTTAGGGAAAAAAATGCAAAGCAGAACACCTTATTATTATTATTTTTTAAAAATAATATTTTATTTGTAGAATGAAAATGGCTGGGTAAATGACTTTCTGTAAAGTTTTAACTTTATTTATATGATTAGGAATGCTTTTGATATTGGACTTTAAGAATGACTTGTTATTGCTTGGCTGATCTTGTGGTTTGGTGGAAAATTAGATGTTTGGAATTCTAACTTGTTCTTACCTTGTTTTTATTTCTCTTTTCTTATGAATAACAGCATGGAACAACGTTATTTACAATCCACAGTGTGAGTTCTTTCGGAAATGACAGAAATCCCAAACAAAGATAAAGTGAGATGTTACTTCATCTTCTGTCTGTGAGGTTAGTTTGGTTTCCTCAAAGCATTTTATCTTGAGCAAAGTAAATACACTAGGATTGTTTTTACCTGCATTTTTAAGTTATGAAAAGAGCACTTTATAAAGAACACAAGTCTTATATGTGAAACAATAAATTTTGAGCTTTGAGCTTTCTCATCTCTTTTCCTGCGTGCTTGAAGTGAAATGAAAACTTTCCCCAAGATTCCCTAAGCCTCAGGTCACAGTCAAATTATGCCTTTGAAATTCCTGGTGTGCTTGTAACTAATATCCCCATCTCAAAGTATATCCGACCATATCACTTTAAGTCTGTTTGTATCTTTCTTTATTTGAGATGTAAATGACCATTGAGGCTCAGTGAAGGCTAAACCAATTTGGTGTGTAAGACATCCCTATTAGAGCACAGCTTAAATTTCCCCTGTGTGTATGTGCGGTAAAGTCTAGCAAATAGAAGTGTTCTTGTCTTTAAACATTAGGGGTTTAACATACGTTGACTCCATTGTGCACACAGTACCAACTGTCAGTGGTGAGGAAACTCTTGGAATCTGAGAGTCTCCAGGGAACGTTGCACTGGGATCCGTTCAAACTGGCTGCAGCTGGGATGTTTGCTGCCGGGATGCTGCAGCAAAGCAGTGGAGGACTGAACAAGCGATCGCTGGGAATGGTACGGCTTCCCAACTCCCACTTTTTCCCCCTTTCTTCGGGCTCAGGGTCGTGGGGTTTGGGCCGATCGGCGAAGAGCGGCTCTCTGAGCTCTGTCAGCTCGGGGTCGGACTGCATGGACATGGCAGGTGCCGATCCTGACTGCATTATGCAGCTGGTCAGTGATGTGCGGAGGTTTGCAGATGCGCTGCTCCACCTCAAGGAAGCTTTTAACACCAAAGGTAAGAGTGAGACCTCACAGGGTTGGTGAAAAGAGCTCATTGTTGTCAGAGTTTCAGCCCGTTGTGGGTCAACGTTAGCCTTGGTTTCACGGTCACTAAACTTTCTTTATCTCTTTTGGATAATGGCAAGGGAAAGTTTATTTGCCATCAACACTGTGAGTTCATTCAACAATGCCAGCAATCTCAAACAAAGATTAAGTCATAGTCGGAAATTACTCTCTCTTTAGAAAGGTTTAGAAAGGTTAGTCGTTCATGTGTTGGTGTGTGTGTGTGTTTTATAAATATAACATCTTCATAAACATAACATAAATTAAAAATGTCCTTCTTTTCTAAATAAAATAAAGACAGTCATTTCTGACTATGACTTTATCGTTTTAAGATATACAAGTAATGTCAAATCGATTAATCGCAATTAATCGCATCCAAAATAAAACGTCTGTACTGTGTATATTTATATGTATATATAAATACACACACATACATGTATATATTTAAGAAATATATGTAATATATATGTATAATATAAATCATATGTAAATATGTTTATTCATGTAAATATTTCTTAAATGTATATATACTTTTATTTTGGATGCAATTAATCGAGATTAATTGATTTGACAGCAATAATATATAGGCCCCTATATATATATATATATATATATATATATATATATTATTATTTTTTTTTCTTTTCTGTGTGTCTGTATTTAATGGTGTCACCAAATGGAATTATATTACAAAAGGTGTCTGTTTTCAAACAGGTTTCCAAATCACTCCCCATCAGCAAATTTGCCAGACAATCAGATAAACCCACCCCCAAACTTGAGCCAGTGTTTCTGTGTTGTGACCAGAAAAATTTTATTTAATTTAAACATATTTATAATATATATACTGTAAACATTGTGGGGAAATCAACAACGGCTTATTAAAGTATTAAAATGGCTACATGGGTGTGAAATAATTTTTAAAATCATAACATCCTTGATTGTGGGAGTATTTGATCAAATAATACTCTATTTCATTATTAATTAGCTTTTCCTCTGTACTCCATTATCTTAAGTGAAGTGTTTTAAAACAGCAAGAAATGTTTTTATAATATGAAGATTAATGGGATGATTGCTCTTGTATATGCGAATACTGCATTCCCAAGGCAGTGCAGTTTGGGTCCGTTTGGATCGGATCCAGTGCGCTAATCCTTGCCTTTGCTTGAGAGTTCCTTAATAAGGAGGGGATGGAGTGGTGGCTGTGTGTGTATGTGATGGGGGGTGTTTCCAGTCTCCCATTGTGTCTCTGCCATGTTGTCCAGGGTCTGTTGTAGTATTCTCTGCTTTTGTTCGGCGGGGTGATGGAGGGTCCTTGACCCCAGCTGGGTAGGAGAGTTACTCTGAGAGCTGCCAGTGTGTGACCGGTGCTTTTGGCCTCCGGGTCTCTCCTTCCCGCAGCTTTGGACCTTGAACAGTAGGAACACCAGGTCTGAGCAGGGGGTGTTACTCTTCCAATCACTGAAGACTTACAAACTATGTGTCAGTCTTACATTGTTGTCATAGTTCTAAAAGTGTGGCGCTTTACAAATCCGTCTCAGGCGTGGAATCTTTCCGTAGAGTGACCTTATTAAAGATCTGAAAAAGACCACTGCCAAAACAGTTGCACTTTTAGAGAGGAAAGGTTAACGGTTAAACACATGTGTAGCATTTCCGAAAAGATCCCTTTGTGTGTCTGCCTTGGTGGTAGATATCAGCAGGAATTATTTAAATAAGCTTAGTAACACACTAACATATGACTCATGGCACAGCACTTTTGCTGTAATCGGCTGAAATGCAGCTAAATGCAGGAAAGGAGACTAATTGGACAGGAAGTTGAATTTGAGAGAGTGCTGAGAACTCAAGAGCCTCTTTTCTATGGAAAAGTTTTAAATTGCAAACAAACAGTAAATCACTACATTTACATTGTTGACTGCCGTGTACGTTATAGTAATTTGAATTTATTAGAGTTAGGCGTATTTTAGGGCTTTTTTTTTTTTCTCAGTATTTTTCTGCTTTTTGGTAAATCACTACATTTACATTGTTTATAGATTTTCATATCTTTTTGACAAATGAATATATATATATATATATATATATATATATATATACATTTTTTCTTTTATTTAAATTGAGAAATACATTTAGATATTTATTTATAAATTATAAAATATATAAATTATAGTTATGATTTTAACATTAAAATGTGTGTGTATATTTTTAGTCATTTAACAAATAAATATATTAATATTTAAATTGATATTTAAATTAATTCAAAAAGAAACGAACACGGCCTTCAGGAAACTTAACTGCCAAATTTAATGTGATTTAATGTGTCATTAAAATTCACAATGTTGGTGGTTCATTTGATACTCTTCTTTCATGTATAAAAGCAACACATATCTTCACAAACCATAATTTTTTCCACAGCCACTGATTTATTCCCTAATGGTACATGAGGCACTTTGTTCAGATGTCCATTTAAATGAAGAAATACCCCAAGTTTCCATTCACAATTGGCACTTGAGCCTTGTTTACAGTGGTGTTTATAGGAAATGAACATTATGTGGCCGGTATCTGGGTGATTAGTGTTTTGCATCAGCGCACATCTTCAAAGTGGTAATTGTTGCTAGTGAACTGGGTGGGGCTGTAGCAGAGCAAAATAGAGCTTGTTGGGAATCAGTTGCTCTGGTGTGATTGGAAGTGATTTAGATCCTTTCAGTTTATGGCTGTATTGTCTCTGCACTGCGTGCCTGCAGAAAGACACCCCTCGTTTTTCAAAGCCTTCCGAGCCTTTATTACAGTGCAATATTTCAGCCCATTACAAAACTGCTGTTTTGCATGTGCTGATGTGACGGCGATTTCCTTTGTCTCTCGTCCTTAGCTTTGTTCTTTGAGCAAACTGCCAGCTTCTGGCAATGAGTTGACTTTCCCATGCAAGAATAGTAAGAACCCTGAGATCCCTCCTTAGGGAGTAGTGGTCTGCTATAGTAGGAATTCATTTTTTTTTTTTCTATCTGAAGTCAAGCATGTCACCTTAAATGGCAATTATTAAAGAGCAGCTCTAATAGACAGGGCAGTTAAGAGGCTGAGCCTGACCACTATATTTCATGATCAGCTTTTAATAGTTTTTATGGATCAAGGAAAATCAAGGAAAAACATCTTGATGGCTTGTTTTCACATCGTTCCCAGTTATGAGGTCTAGACAGCTTCCATAAAGATGTCTTCACAAAGAGAGGGATTTTTGAATATCTTGAAAAGGTCATGACCTTGCCAGGGGGCCACACATGATGGACATGTTGGTAATTGGATTGGATTATTTTGGGGTCTGCACTGGCCTGGGACATAACTGGCAGTTTGGGCTCTGAACTCAGAGGTCAGTATTGAAGTATGTAGTTTAATGTGGGGGGTAGAGAGTTACTTAAATTTTTTTTTAACTATTTAAAAACATTGCTCATTTCCCCATTTTTAATTTCATATTACTTTTTCCGTCATCTAATGTTTTCGCTAAAAGTTCTTTAAAAACACTAATCACTAATATGAAGATGATTATCCATTTTCCATATTGTACATTATAATGTTGTGTATATATATATACATATAAATTTCTTGCCCATAAAAATAAAATAATATAATAATTATTGGCTCATCGGTATCAGACAAAGTGTTTATTTTGCATGAACCATACAGACCTTAAAATATCACTACATAGCATTGCAGATGAACCCCGGCATACTTAAGGAGCGTTTATAGTGCTCAATGGTATTTTACATATTATTTGTGTCAAAAACAGTCACTATAACACATTAAAGCGTGCATATGGCCTTTACAGAGCATCCATTGTTGCAATGCCCTCATGTCTTACATTTTGAGACCCGTGTCTTTGATTTGCTGAGCTGGTCAGGTGTTGCTTTTGTCCCATGGGTGACTTGTTCAAGCAGCAGGATGGTTGGCATGTGTCAGCTATTTTGGAAATGAAAAACAAGATGGCCTGTAATGAATACTGGCCCTATTCACTGAGGGAAATAAAGTGTTGTAAGGTTCACTGCTCTCTTTATGATGTTTTGGAGACCCTCCATTCAAGCTTACTCATTTCTGACGGGAACCACTGCGAGCTTTTTGCCTTTTGGATAATCATTTGGAAAGTGCTGTGTGAATGCACAATTTCCATTGTCATTTCTCCGAGACGCTTGTTTAGAAGGCATCGCTTATATTGAAATTATACACAACTGTCCAGCATGCTGAGAAATTGCCACAACCACCCTCACATAGACCAGAATCCGCTGCTATTGGCTGACATGAGGTGAAACCTGTTATTCCGAAGTGCAAAATAGAATCTATGTTTATCAATCCACTAACTGCTTTAGTCGCCCTGTAGTCTATGTGAACTCAAGGCTTCTCAGAGCGGAGATTTGTTTATTAGCAGCTCCCAAGGGACATTGAATTGTTTCTATTCTCCCCAAGTACAGGACGGGTAAATAATCAAATGATAATTTACATAATTTCCCTCATATTTCAAATGCTTTGGGTTTCTTTATAGCTCACAGATGTTTCAAAGTCTTAAAACTGTTCCATTTTCCTCAAACATAAACCATTATCTCAACTTCAACAGAATCAATTAATCACAACTCACATACTTTATAATATCTCAGGATTGTTTGGTTCCTGTTTGATTGTGCTGGTGTAACCCTGAGAGGACCAGCCTGGTGTATTTTTAACTGTTAAATCAATATTGGTCACCCATTACTGAAGTTTGGGCTCATCTTTTTGATAGGGGTGGGAAACGCAGTCTTTCCTCTCCCATCCCCCCCACATACTCTGCATTCCTCCAGAACAAACGCTCACTTGTTGCTTTAGTGTCTTAGATCAACAGTTGCTGAATGTTGGACACTTTGGACAAAAAGAACTGACATGAAACATTGACAGTGCTACTGTCCTGTCCTAGTACAGTGACTTTGTAGTCCATTATGATGGTTGTAAATGTTTTTTTTTTTTTTAATAATCAAAATATGCTGCTGTTGTCACAGGCCATACAGACTATTGGATAACCGACAGCCAAATAGCATTTTAGCATGGGTTTCAAGTGTTCCTGTAGTTCAAGACACTAGAGCATGAATCTAGCATCTACCTCCACTGCAAGCTTTGTTACAAGGAATGCATGAATTAATAAAATGTATACTTCAAATGCAATGCAAGTCCCTTTGGATAACAGTATCAGTATTTATGTAATATAAGTATAATTTTGTAATTTTTGGTTCATTT
The DNA here is from genome assembly GCF_018340385.1 of Cyprinus carpio. Lineage (NCBI taxonomy): Eukaryota > Metazoa > Chordata > Actinopteri > Cypriniformes > Cyprinidae > Cyprinus > Cyprinus carpio. The sequence goes on from NC_056595.1 coordinate 18,761,987, forward strand.
ATAGTTATTTATAATTATTTATGAATAGTTTATGAATAGATATTTATATTTGTAGTTTTATTTTAATTTTACTTTGTCAAAGGAATTTTGTTATGTGCTTGTCATTTGTACTTTTTTTTTTACATTTAGCTTTAGCTTTAATTTTATTTTTGTGATTCAACTTATTTTATTTTAGGCAACATTTAAGTTTTAATATTAAAAATTATAATAATTTAATAATATTAATATTGTGTGTGTATATATATATATATTTTTTTATTTTTGTTTGTGTGTGTGTGTGTTTGTGTGTGTATACATCATAATATAAAATATACTTTTTTATAATGTAACTTCTTTTTATATGTGTGTGTGTGTGTTTGTGTGTGTATACATCATAATATAAATGTGTATACATAATAATGTAAATTCATATATCCCTTATTTTTTATTGTATTGTACAAAAGGAAGCCACTTTATTTCCAATACTGGGCCATTTTTTTTTTTTTTAAATGGCTTGGAAAGGTCTCAAATCCTGGCTGTGGAGTTTGTGGAGGGTCCAAGCTGCCCTCGCAGTGGGGTGTGGGCCGAGTCTATGAGCGGGATTAGACCACTCTTCATCCCCAGTGGCACCACATTGTGCTCCAGCCTGCTGTGCATGGGGGGCTTCCTCTGATCGGCTAAAACTGATTTTCTGGCCCCTATTGTGAGGTGATTTGGGGGCTGGTGACCCACACTGTTTGCCCTGTGAATGTCAACCTTCAAACACAGGGATGAGGGTCACATGCACCGTACACATGGGCTGCTTTGATCCTAAAGAGATTTCAGATGTGTTTAGAGTAGTTCTGGGTAACATAGCTCAACCATTCATTCATTCATTCATTCATTCATTCAAAGTAAATGATGATAAGTTGTAGCACAGCTGATTTTATGTCATGAGTCATGAGACTGAGTGCTTTACATTTAAAGTGATTCATATCTGCATTTTAAGTGTTTGGCTGAATCTTTCAGCATTCTCAATGAGTCATTGGTATCAGATGACTTAATTGCTTGGTTGACTAGTAAAAGGTGAGCAAAATGGTAATTTTCACAGTATTCCTGTGCTGTGTTTGGTAATGTGTAACTTGTAAAGTGCTGAGAACTTCTCACCAGGTGTTTCACAGCACCAGCATTTGTCAAGACGTCACCATGAGTAATTCCTGGTAACGAGCCAGGAATGTTTTCAAGATTACTGTTTCTTTCTTTCCCATGTGATACTCTCTAAACTGGCACACTTATGTCCATTTCGTTTATGTTATATAAAACAATGAGAAATACAACTTCTCTTTGTCCCACTGTGAAGTTTTATGGGAAAATGGCCCTGCACCAGCGCACCAGGTCCTCTGAGAAAACCAATATGCTGTTTCAGAGATTCAGAATCATCCATTATGAAATTCCAGCCTAAATTTAGCCGCCCTGTGTCATTTCAGTGGCTTGTTCTAGGATTTTAATGCAGCTGTGATCCAGCCATACTCCTTTTAAATGGCAGATCTCCTAATATATGAGATGGTCGGTGTAGCCACCAGTCAGTTCTCTAATAAAGAGTTACTTTAAGGGTCGCTTTGAAGATATTCTTGTTCAAAGGCACTCGTAAATTAGTCCAGATTATCTTTGAAGATCACATTACGCTTTCTTGTTGCATTAAAAATAGAGTTATGGCTGGGAATCTCAGTTAGAAGATGTTCCATTTTATTTACATACACATACAGCAGTTTGGTCCAACTGTTTTGTTCTTTTTCTCTTAGACTTCACTGCTTATCTACAGTGGAGCCTGTTCAGGAGTTGGGCATGAAACAGAGATTACAGCCTGTAAGGAGAGTTGAATGTAGGGCAAAGTGACATATTCATTCCCACCCTGAGCAAAACACAGAGAATAATAGATCAGACACAAGTGTGTTTTTTTAGGGCTGGCTGTACCAGTGTACATGTGTGGGCTGCGGATAGCTGTTTACTGCCTGCTCTGTGCTGATTTGTGGAGTTTTAACAGTTAGCCACCTGGTAAAAAAAAATAAAATAAATAAATAAAAAAAAAATTTGTAAGCTGTTTTTTTTCTTTCTTGTTCTGGTCCTGAACTGAGTTTTGTAGCACTCTCCTTACGCTCTTTATTTTTCAAGCTGCAGATTTACTGCAACGTTTTTTCTCAGTGTGGATTTGTTATAGGACAGGATTCCTGATGAAATTGTTAAGCTAACTGGCCCTCATGATGTAACATGCATTTATTTATATCAACTTCATTACTGTATCTGTAGAATTATGGAATGATATCTTCTCCTGCCTGTGTGTAATTTAATTTAATTTTATTTTATTTTATTTTATTTTATTTTATTTTATTTTATTTTATTTTATTTTATTTTATTTTTTTATTTTATTTTATTTTATTTTATTTAAGGGATTGCACTATTTTTGACCTCCTCTATTGTGGGACTTCCTCATCTCCACTCTTTATCTCAAAATTAATAATTATGTTACATTTGCATTACTTAAAGCAGAAGCTCCAGAGAGAAGTGACCACTGATTCTGTAAGGTGTCCAGACAACGTCCTAAACATAAGGAGCACTGGAATGAGGATAGTTTATAACAGGAAGTCAAGTTTGGAGAGAGCTGTAACTTAGTCAAACATAGTACCCAAAGGAATGTTAAACAGTTGTTGAGAAACTGAAATGATAATGCTGGTCAGTGGTAACAAGATATCACACCTGAGGGTCCCAGTAGCTTTGTCTTTTATCTCCAAACCAACCTAGTAAATATGGTCTACTGATTAACCTTAATACTACACAACCCCCAATCAAGCCCACCGCTCTGGATTAGCAACTTCAATCCAAGATGGCAAATTTATCCTTTGGATTAGATTAAAGTGGCCTTGGATTAAAATAGTCTGGAAAGCGGTGGGTTTAATGTGTCCCCTTAAGTCCTTACCCTCAATATCATCAGGAATGGATTATTCTCTTCCGCTCTCCCACACAAACACACACATTGTGAGGGGTTCTAGCGTAACTCTGTGAGACCATATAGACCAGTCCACTTGATCTGACTCAAATCCTGTTTTCGAGCAATGGGTTCCTGGTACAAGATGAGTGGTTGAAGATTAATTGGCCCCTGTTTTGCATCTGCGGCCTGAGCCCTGGAAAGCCCATCAAAGAGACACAGCTTCATGTTGAGAGGGGAAACCCTGTCCATGGCTTATCCTTGGCCGAGCAACGGCTGTCTGGTTTTTCTCACGGACTTTATGGCTAGTTGCACCATTGGTGTTAAGACAGAATGAAATAAATATGTGTTTCGCAGAAGAAGGAAATGCATACAAGTTTGGAACGTCATGAGGGGAGTAAACAATGAGAGAAATTTCATTTTTGGGTGAACTATCGCTTTAAATGCATTGATGTTTGCACACAAATGTAGTGCACCCTGTTTAGGTAATCGATACATAATGGCAATGGCATTTAATGACGTTTGGCACATTGCATAAAAATGCTGGATGAATACAGCAAAATTCAAATAAAATTTCCCAAATGTGCTTATGGAACATGTTGGAAACTGAATAAATGGAATAAATTCATCAAATTAAGTTATGTGACGGAATAATTTGTCAGATGATTTAGTAGTATGACCGTCAAGAACATCGTTCCAGACATAAATCACCAATTGCTAGCAAACAAGAGGTTCATAAACATTGTAAACATTTTGCCTGTACGCTCTAAACCTCAAGCAATGTAATACTTTTTTAAAATAATACAAATTTAAAAATAATTTCTATAGCTAAATCATTTTCATTTCTAATTTGTGTCATTTTTTCAGATTTTTGTATTGTGTTTTGCATAATTCGGCATAAATTTAAAAAGCTGCGTAAATCAATGCATAGTTATTGACCTTAAACTTGACTTTTTAACAGTATGTTTTGATATGTAATGTAAATCATGCCATTTTTAGAGGATGAAGCAAGCAAACTGTTTAGTATCTTGTTGAATAGGATTTTTTTTTTCTGGAAAATTTCTGTAGATTATGGTAATTGGGGCCTCTCTGAATCCTTTTTTTTACGCTGCTTGACTTTTGACGAACCCCAACCACCTTAATTTTTTCTGCTTTCTACCTTCTGGATGTCAGGCTTTGCTTAGTTGAGCTGGTCATGGTAATCTGCGTGGAGAGCACTAGGCTCTCTGTGGGTGATTTTCAGGCGTGTTGAATGCAGCATAGCTGGAATGCTAGAGTTCAATTCTCCTTATAAGCTTGGGGAACAGAAGGGAGTGGTAGCTGTCTTTTTTCCCGTTCTCTGAGTATGGTTTTATTATATTTCGTTGTTCGGTTTCACAATCAGCTGTCCTTTCAATCCTTCTACTTGTGCCCTGTTTACTAATGACCCTTGATGAATATTGTGACCTTAACATGACATTCGAGACGATGTTAATTGTTAAGAAGACTTTTTGTTTTAGTCTTAATTTTTGTGTTTTGACAAAAACATCCTTTAAATTTAACCAGTTTAAAAATTGTCATGTCGTATGGATTAATTTTAGTCAGTTTTATTCTACTTTTAGTCAATGAAAATAACTTTTTAGCGTATAAGACCATGCCAAAATTAGACCACATATTCAAACATTTATGTGTATGTGTGTATTAAGTAAAATAGCTTTATGTATTCCCCAATTGTAATTCGCTTTGGATAAAAGCGTCTGCAAAATGACAATGTATATATAATTTTAACATTTTATGTATTTTAAATACATTTTTTAGATATTATTATGTATTTTATACATAATTTAATAATATAATATATAGAATATTTTATACACACACACACACACACACACATAAAATATAATTAACCTGCTAGTAAAGCACTTCAGTTTACCGGTTATCATTGACTGTTTATCTTCCACTCATGCAGCTCAAGTAGCTCAATTCTTGAGATTATTGATTATGTTTGGATTATTAGAAACAGTCACACTATTTATAAATTTTTCTTCTTCATAAAACATTGTTATTGCCTTATCAGTATATTTATTTGCTAGAAATTTCATTTGCAATGTCTACCTGCAGAGCATTCTCAAAGTCCGTTTGTCCTCCAAGGCATGTCTATGTGTGTATGTGTGTGTGCTTTAAACGTCGGCCCTTTGTGTGCAGTCATGGGAAAGAGTGGATGAAAGGTGGATCAGCAGGGCACTTTGGGGCAGGGGAGATGCTAAACGCAAAAGGCCCCTTTACCATGGAGCATGTAATATCCTGATCCCAGGAGCTTCCCTGTCACAGGGGAGGACCTGGCCCACCTACCTCAACAGAAAGTGCCCCAGGGTGGGCCGTAAGTGCTAAGGAACGCGTTAGACTGTCCACCTTGGTAGCTCTGGTCAAAAGGGCATGTTAAAGGCTAAGAAGTCTGAAGTGTTTTGACTTTAAGACATAAAGGAGGTGCTTAACTAAAGATGCTGATCACCAAATTACTGACTCCTAAACTCTGGAGCTGATTGTAATGTTGTTATCCCCTGATCAGGTGATGCAGACAATTACCATAATGAGTCTTCTTGCTGGTCTCTGTGTTGACTTTTGAAGTAGGTGGATGTTCTGCATGTTGAGATGCCAGTTAAAATGAATTTTCAATGCTACGTATAAAAGCATATTTCATCATCTTTTGTGCTGTGAGGGTCACATTAAAGACTATAAGCTCTTTATAATTTGATTGTTACTCAGCAGGCTCAATTGTGACATGTTTAGTGATTTAACACTGGCCCTGGACCAGAAGGCCCTGCCATCCATCGCTCAAGTTCTGAAGCTTTATTATTACATTGTTGTAACAATAAGTCATGCATGATTGAGCAGGGTTGGGGTCACAGGAAGAGGAATGTTGCAAATTCATATCCTCTTTGTCTATTTATTTTAGATATTTTAAATGTATATATTTTATATATTATTATGTATTTTATACATAAACTAATAATAATTTATAATATATAATATATTTATACATATATAATAAAATCATTCTGTATTGGTTGATACTGAATTTTTAATCAGATTTTAAATTATTATATATTTTTTTATTATATTTTGTTATATTGTTATAAAATAAATAATTGTTAAAAAATTTATTAAATCACTTAAATTTAATTTGCCCTAATTTAATACTTAAATTTTTTTTTAAATGAAAAACAGTGTTGAATATTATTTTAAGGAAATTTCAAAATAATATTGACGTTTTATACTATATATTATAATGCTGTGATGCCTAAATTCACTTGTAGATTTTTAAAACAATGAATTTCAGTTTTTATTGATTTGTTTTTATTTATTTATACAATTTTAATATCAACCATTCATTGATTATTGGCCATAAAATTAAAATAATTATCAGTAACAGCCAAAATTTTTATATCAGTGCATACCTAATTGTAAATTGACCGTGCAACTCTGTTTACTTCTTATTAGGTTTCTATATAAGTTTTGTTGAACATCATCTTCCGAGTAAGTAGCCTTGGCTGCTGTACTTATTTGGTATTGTTATGTGTGTTCATGTGTTTACATGTGTGGCCCCTCTTTTCCCACTCCTACACTTGACGAGGCGTCGCCATACTGGAATGCTGGGTTTCCATGTCGCTGAGAGGGTTAAAATTTGCCAATGTCTCTATGAGTCCAGAGTGGGCTTGCAGGATGGTTTTATTACTAGAAACACGCATCCCCCAGGTCTTAACCCAGGTGCACATGTTTAGATCCGGGATAATGATCCCAACTTCCCCCTTCTTTCGCTCGTCTGTGTCCACAGTCCTATCTCTTGTTTCTAAAAACTTCCCAGATTTATTGTTCCATAAATGCCTCATGCTGCAGGCCCCAAAGAAGACAGCCCCACTGTTTGCAAATGGCCCCTGGAGACAAAAGGAAGGTTCCCCCAATCAGAAGGGATTTTCTTGTCCCGCTGAAAGCTCTTTCTTGGTTAAACAAGGTTTCCCGTCATCACCGGTAAGGGGTCTTTTCCCTGCTATATCAATCTGTTGGTGAGTGATCGTGAGTGAACTCACTGCTATTGTAATCATCCCAAACAGGGAACCACAGAGTTAAAACCATCAACTTCCCATCATTCCCACTGTTCCAGTGCTCAGTTGTGCTAATTGGTTGTTTTTAGGACTGGCCCAAACGAGCAGGGAGCCATTTAAAGTGTTTGATGGCCCTGGGTCTTGTGGCCTCTATTCTCTCTGTTCAGCCAAACCGAGCAGAACTGAACCCCCCTTCCTTTCGGGATGCGTGACCGTGTGTGCATGTGAATGGGAGTGCTGTGTGGGGATGGGGCTGTGCTTTGTGTTGGTGTTATTGTCATTCAAAATGTAATGTCTTAAAAAGAGGGTTTTTAATTTGACCCCCACCAATTAAAAGATTTAGGCTTGGGCTGGCTGGCGGTCACCTTTGACCCACCTGCTTATTATACTCGGCGTCTTCACATCATGGTGTGAAATCCTCTTGTGCTCCTTCTGTTTCTTCATATATCTCCCTGTTCGCTCTCATTCTCTCTTCACAAGATTGTTTCTCTTGGTAGTAACGTAAAAAAGATCATTGTTGCCAAACTGATGGAGAATTTCTTTTGGTAAATGTTCTCAGGCTCACGTTTCAGGCTCACAAGCTTTTCACAAATTTAGCCAAGTGAATTGTGGTGCAAGCTGACTAATATATTCAGAAGCAAAACAGGGTTAATGTGATTTATACTTAGACGACTAGTTAGTCCCATACTTAACTCAGAGGTCTTGAGTTTTTGCTTTTGAGTTTAAGGGGGTTGATTTGTAATTTTATGAAATTATTTATAATTGAATTTTGTCAAGAGACGCTTATGTAGACATGGATGGATGGATGGATAGATAGACAGATAGATAGATGGGTAAAAAAAATGTGTATTGTTATAACAATAATAACAATGATAATGATATAATAATTTGTATATTATTTTATAATATAATTTTAGGTAATATAATGTATGTAATAATTATTATATATTAAGTTTATTAGATTTACTTATGTGCACCATGGTAAAAGGACACTTGATTGTGTTGAATTTTTCTGAATTGCAGTTAGGTAAATTGCTCTTTCTGTCATTCCTATTCAGCTTCCCGAGGTCAAAATGATCAAAATTTATTATATTATGTAAAAATGTTATTGTTCCTCAGATACAAACATAAAACACTCTCTGTAAAGACCTCATTGAACTGTAGATGATTCAACTAGGAAAGCATGGTGACTTCACAATCACCTAGAGTAACCGCTCTCCCACTCCTCGGAGTAAGATGTTCAGTTTTAGAGGAACACATCCTGCACACTCCCACATGCAATAACCTCATCAGATGTGTAATAGGGTCTCTGGGTCAGAAGTGGCAGAGTTGGCCTTTCTCGAACAGGAGGGGAGCTGGTGAAGATTGGCTGCAGAGTATTGAAACAAAAGCTTGGTTCAGTTCTCATAAGAGAGCACCAGGTTATCTCATCGGGAAGTTGTTATGCATGAGACTTGATGAAGATGAATGAGTGCTAAAGCTACAGGACAGTGGCAGACCTGCTGTTCATGCTGGTAAGAGCAGCAGGGGTGAACTTCATGTGTTATGCAGATCTGTCATTCTGTGAGCTTGGCATATTGATTCGTGCAGTGGGTAGGCATTTTGCCAAGAGGGTTTCAAATGCTTTGATGACAAAGACCCCCAAAAATTAAAAATATAGAAAGGCTAAACATTATTATATTATTATATTTATTTATTTTAATTTTTTTGCTCTTCACAGACCCCAGTTTGAAAACCCCTGCATTTATTGCAGGTAAAATCCCAATCCCAATCATTGCACAAGGGCACAGTGGGGATATTTGTAGATCAATTATAGCTTATGACTTTCCGGTTATCAGTAACAATATCAGGGCATGTGGGAGGGCTGGGTGATTTTTTCTGATTGTATCGATTAATTTGATTTTAATGTTTTGCCACGATTTTATTCTTAAACAGCAATTTCTTTAAAAGAAAATATCTCCCTTTGCATTGAACTCTGAGCGTCGTAATTTTGCAGACGTTGATTATGCTAACTAAAGTTCAAAAAGCGAAATCATAATCAACCACCCCTTTAACCAAATTATAGACAGTACTTTTTTTTAACACTGCTTAGTGTATCGTTTTCATAGTTCATATTTCTGAGGAATTGAAGAATAAAATAATTTCATATTGATATTCTTACCGTAGATGTTTATCAGTTAATGTCTTATTTATTTGTTAGTGTATTAGTTTATTGGCCAGTATTGCAATTTTTTTTACATCTTTTCAAATCTTGCATAATATTATGAAATGCATGGTCATTGGCTATAATCTGAAAATTATCAGCTCGTATGTATGATGATAAAATTGTTTTCCTGTGACTCCCCTTGCGTAACTATAATGTGGTCAGACAGTGTTGGCCCTCTGAGGCCAGAAAGCAGCTGTCATTTGGTAGTCACCATCCACGGCAGCATTAGTTCCTTTTTTCTCATCTCTTTTTGTTGCTTAACGGAAAAGAGATTGAGCGAAAAAAGAGGGTAGAGGGGTAAAGTCTCCCTGATCCCCTTTTCCATGCACCGGGTAATCCAGAGGCCACCGTCAGCACAAATGTGGCTTTGATTGCCGGGAGAGGGTGCGACTGAACACGGTGCCCCTGAATGTGTTTATGGGTAAGCGAGTGTGTGGGTTTGTGTTTGTGTGTAGTTGCAGATATAATGAGAAACGGGTCAAAAGAAGCCGTATGGAAAGAAGGCCCCATGTGGAAAATTCAGTTGGAATGTGTCTGGAAATTGGACAGCATTCATGTTGGGTTGTCCTCTGCGTGCTTGGACTGACCAGACAGCAGGCTGAAATTACATAATATAAGCGGATGAATCAGAAATCTTTATCTCAAGCACTGAATCAGTCTGAGGAAATGAGATGTGGTGATTAGACATGTTCATGCTATTGTGTCGTTGTAGATCACATGTTCCTAATCTAAATAAAAGATTCAATTAGAATGAGTATGAGGGTGAGTAAATGATGACAGAATTTTTTGGTCATCTTCGGAACACAAATTAAGATATTTTTGACGGAATCTGAGAGCTCTCTGACCCTCCATAGACAGCAGCGCAACTGAAATGTTCCCAGACAGAAATGTAGCAAGGACATCAGTAAAACAGTCCATGTGACGTCAGTGGTTCAACTTACTTTTTGTGTGCAAAGAAAACAAAAATAACTTAATTCATTTAACATTTTTCTCCCCCGAGTTACGTTTTCTGCCATTTTGGAGCATACCCAAGAACGTAATCGGCATTGTTTATGTTAGGGGGGAAAAGTGTGCAAATGATGTGAATTGGAATTATTAGGGTTAGTTTGCGTTTTTTGTAATTAGTGTGTATGATTTGTGTTAATTTTGTTAATGTCGGAAGTGGGTGAATAGGGTGAGTAGGGGGAGAAGAATTGTTGAATAAAGTCATCACTTTTGTTTTCTTTGTGCACAAAAAGTATTCTCGTAGCTTCGCAAAATTGAAGTTGAGCCACTGATGTCACATGGACCGTTTTACTGATGTCCTTGCTACGTTTCTCGGAACATTTCAGTTGCATTGCTGTCTATGGAGGGTCAGAGAGCTCTCAGATTCCACCAAAAATATCTTAATTTGTTTTCTGAAGATGAATGAAGGTCTTACGGGTTTGGAACGACATGAGGGTGAGTAATTAATGACATAATTTTCATTTTGGGGTGAACTAACCCTTTAAGGATCTAGAATGTATGACCTGTGCTAGCAAAATGAGTCACAATGAGCACATTTCCAAAAATGAGTAATTTTTATTTTCACATTCTCCGTTAATAGACCTTCAAAATGATGTACGATTTGTTGGAATCAACCTAAAAATGACTGAGCTACTGTTTGAAGTCAATAGATTGTTTGTGTTGTTTGTGTTTCAACGGCCCAAAAAATCAGTTGTTTTGCAGTGCTTAAAAACATGTGCAAACATGAAGTTTTCGTGACCCTGCGCACAGCAACATGACATGAACACACATTCTGTTATTCACGTTTCTGCCTTCATCCACATGTAATGCATGTAAGACTGCCGTCATTCAAATGACGAAAAAGTATTGCCGTAAACAATCTATTTTGCTGCACCACAAAATAAACGATAGAGCATAATATGAAACAATAGACTTTTAATTTCGTCCATCCGATATATATCGTCATATCGCCCAGCCCTAAACAGCTGATGTGCTAGTAATATGCATGCTAATAAGCAGCTAGTTAATAGTGAATAATGTTCCCTAATAGTGTTACCGAACAAACACCTAACTTTAAGTATGAAACTATGGTGTGCAGTTGTCCTCACCACTTGTGCTTGCAAATTTTGTGAATAACTGAGAAGAATTATGTAATATAAAACTTGTGATTTTTGCCCAGTGAACTATAATATGGATGGGATGGCCTCTTTTGACTTGAGCTAGTAAGCAACCACTAAGAAACGCCATAACAACTGCCCCGAACACCCTAGCAACCAACTAGCAACTCCCTTGCAACCACACAAAACTCCTGCCTGGGAACGACCCACAACACAAGCATCATGGTAGCAAGTTTTGACAAATCAGACACCAATCAAGTTTTTATTCCAGAAATGTAAAAATGTAATGTGGGTTTTTTTTTTTTTTCTTTAGTTTTGTTTTTCCTGATTGTGCTACTTCCGTTTGTGTGTTTCAGATCACCAGGACTGTCTGCACCAGTTGGTTCACGAGCGTCTGGGAGAGCTGTTGCGTGTATTAAAAGCTGTGATTTCCAAGCGTCACTCCCTGAATTCAGTGGAGATCCTCAGCGCGGCCGGGACCCTCATCGCAAAGGTCAAAGGTAAAGCATTGTCTCACTCGCAGCCTTCAACTTTAATATGAAACAGTGTAAAAGAAAGAAGGCAAGACACTTATTTGCTTGATATCTTGTTCCTCAAACTCCTTCTCACAAGCCTCCCACTCTCATTTTGCAATTTGGATCGCTCAAAATAGTCACTAGTAACGATAAACCCAAATTTGCCAGAGATGATTTTCCAGCAATGTGCACAAAGCTGTCTGAGTTGCATGCGAAAATCACATCTTTCAAAAAGAGACATTGTTTCTCAAGCTTCTCACAGGGCTGACATTGGAAAAGCAGAACAATGCACGTATGCAAGCGTGTTTGTGTGTGTGTTGTATGAGTGAGGGCAAACGCTGCTTGGAGTACAATGTCCTTGTCAGAGTAGACGAATCCCGTTTTACTCGGTTCCACGGTAAGAGATTAGCATCTCCATTCATGGCGTTGCTTCACTTGGCTTGTGGACAAGAATCTCAGAAGTATCTGCATAGCATCTAAAGCCTTTTTTTTGTGAGTGTTTTGATTATGCTGTCTTAGAAGCTACTTAATTTGATATTTTATTATCTAAATCAGTGACGCTTAAAGTGTTGCTTAAGTGTAAATGTACATTTTAGGATTGCTTTATGCACATGCATATGTGTCAGTAATAATTTCATAGAAAAATATTCACTTAACCACATTTTTCCTGATATGTGTAGTGTCAGAGATGTCAGTATTTTCAGTGTTGAAATGGCTGCTGGTTCTCACTTGTTAACACAAACAAAAGCAGGACTTGGTAAATGGTGGATCTTAGTTTGTTATGTGGTCACTTTTCTTGCACTCTGCACTGTTATTGGGAACTGAAGCTAAATGTCTAGCTTTGTTTTGACAGTTGGGCTCATAGTCGGTCCTGTGATGTTTCTGTATAAACACATCTCCAAAATTTTTGGCTTCCTCTTTCTAAATAGTTATGTTGCTATGCATACCTTTCGGTTTCCTCTTTCTGTGCAGCTAGGGAGTTTTCTCTGTGTAATCAAATTTATTTCACTTAAATTTGGTTTGTTAGACTTTAATTAATATGCATATAGTGTGGTTCTGGCATACAGGAATATATAATATATAGGAATCCTTTGAGGTAATATCATATCAATATCAGAACATTAAATTCATAAGTTTATTTAAACATTATATTATAGTATATTACTTATTTATGAATAAATTATGCATTTTAAAAGTCTCAGTAATTCTCAGTTTTTTGCTGATTAAGTTTCTCCACAATTTACTGATAAATATGTGAAAATGTTGTAAAAGTTTATATTTCTTAAAATCCTGTCAATTATTATATTATATTATATTTTATTATATTATATTATATTATATTATATTATATTATATTTTAAAAGTCTCTCAGTATGTTTTGAACATTGATATTGTAAGTTTCTTCTAATTAAATGTTCAAAAATAGTAGTACATTTTTTAAATCAATGCACAATTCCAGCTTCTTCCACTAGAGGGTCAAAATGTTTCTTATGTTGCCATCTCTTTCCAAACTTTCTCTCAGACACACATACACACACACACACACACACACACACTGAAACCTTTGTAATGTGACACTTGAATAATCAGTGTTCTAGCTCTGTGGCTCGGAGATTAGAATAAGAGAAAGTTGAATATCCGGATCAGGGAGCTCCAAGCATGATAAGAACTCTGCTGTGGAGTTTGAAGAGGCCTGAGTCTCTAATGTTCAGTCCAGCACATGCGTCTGCTGAAGAAATGTGACACTGACCCTCCTGGCTGGGCCTCAGGATGAGATAGGGACCAGCAGGAGTTTAGGCAAACCTTCACGGAGACTCAAGGGAGGAGTGCGGTCCAGAATGTTATGTGAACATCGCAATACAAACTCCCCAAAAGCTGAATATCCTGATAGGAAGATATGTGCTGATGTTGACGAACCTCATGCGACTTGTCCTTGATGGTTTTAGAGCTATGCGTACCATCCTGTTCTGAGGAAATAAAAATAAAGCTTGTTTTCTTGAACTACAGCCACGAGGAGGTTTTTCACCTTCCTCTTTTCATCCTGCATCGCTGTTACGCAAGAACTTTCAGGCTTTCTCATGCAACATTCTTGCATGTATTGGGTTTCAAAAGTAATTGAAGTTTCTCTGTGGTATGGCGTCTCTCATGGGCTGCCAACAAAAAGGGGCGTGTGTTTGTTCCCATCAGCCCTGTGCCTCTTTACCTCTCATCACCTACATCCCTCAGGGAAGCTCCTAACCCCCTTTTGACTAAGTGCAGCTATCTTACTTCCCAGAGGCTACGGAGACAAATCCAACCGATTCTCATTGTCACCCAGTTAGGTGCATTTTAACCACCTCTAATGTGGCGACGTGCCAGTGTCATCCTTATCTGAACAGATATGTCTGGTATCTTCTGTGAGAAACATCCAAATGGGGTTTCCAGGCGCTCAGTGTTTGGTCTCATCCATGTTTTATCAGTTCCTCCCTCTAGATTTAGAGGTGAAATTAATTAGCAAGCCTCACTGGTGCCTGATTTCCCAGAATGAAGGGGGAAAAACGTGAAAAAACAATGCCATTTTTGCTTGATGATGTAACTTCCACGTTTGAATTGTGTGTGGACGGTGAGGGCTGCCATTGTGTTCTTGCGAGCTTCAGGATGTCCTGTTGGGGAGGGGTATGTGGAGGGATGAGGGGACGTGAGGACCAGACAGAACTTCGTAAACGGTGGTAGAAGGAGCTTCTGATCCGCATCACGTAAGCTTCGGAATCTAAAAACGTTTTTTGGAAGATCTCAAAGGGTCAAGAAGATCAACCTATCTGCCTTGGTTTTTCCATTTAGCCAAGGATTTTCTTCAAACAAAGTTTGTTGGAGAATTTTGAGGAAAGAACCTAAAAAGTTTTCCGGAAACTATTAGATCTTGACTTTTCATCTGTCTTTTCCTGGCGGTTTGGTGTGCGCTAACTGGATGGGAAGTGTGGTGGTCGGTAAGTGTTCGCTTCGAGAAACTGGTTTGTGTCTTGGAGGGAGTTTCTTCATTTGCTTTCTAGCCACGCTACAAATTTTAAGAGTTTTCGAAAGTTCCTGAAGCTTTTCTGTTGAATGGCACTAGAACACTAAACTGAGACTGTAATGATTCACTGTTTAGTTAGTAGAGTTTAAACCAGTATTGACGGATAGAAAGGGAAACTAGGTATGTGACAGGTGAAATCTGCTGGATTGAGATACATGGACATCTCCTGGTCTTCTTTTTTTCACAAATCTTTGTTCTCCTACTTTTGGAGGGTGTTGCTGGGGTGGATTTGGAGTCGAGGGGGGAGGGTATTGAAATAGGAATGGCGTCAGTGGATTTGGCGAGGTCTGCCACTTGTTTATTTTCACAGTGTTTATTATTGGAGCTGATTGTAGCTTATTTACACTGCTGTTTAGTTCCTCCCCATCTTTACCAGTCGAGTGTTTAGACTCAGGAAGTCAAGTTTTCTTTAGATTGCAGACCGAGCCATGATGCTATTACCAATCTTAGAATAGAATTTGACTTCATCATCATCATCATATATTTTTAAGTGACTGGAAAAATGTATGAAACTAATTTTTAATTGTTTAATAATAAATATTATTAATTCTGTTCATATTATTATAATTACAGAATCTGTTAAATAGTAAAAAATCGTTTTTTGTTTGTTTGTTTTAGTAGCCGTGCCATTTTTTTAGATTTATTTTAAAAATGTTTTTTAATATTTCCATATCAGCTGTTTTTCTTATCTTCTCTCATCTTTACAGGTGTGAACTTCAAGGAAGTGAATGAAGACAATAAGCAGACACTCTTTTCTGAGATCTACACTTCCATAGATACATTGGCCTTCACGTTTGGCAATGTGTAAGTGCGGCACAGTTGTTTCATTATATGTTACTGTAAATGAATCGCTCTGTCATGAAACGTTATCTGATTAGTCATTTAAAAAAACACCTGAAACATCTGCACACAGGATAGTGACCTCCCTGAGTCGGCAATGTGTGTTCAGCTCATGTCTGTTTTATAAGATAACACAGACTCTACGTGGTTTAGGTGTTGCTTGTTGTTTTTAACGTCAGGAGTGCGCATGATGGTGTGTGTGAGTGATTAGCTCTGTTCCAAATCCTGGAACTTAATTACACTAACTCCTAAAATATCTTGTTTTTGGAAAAATTCCAAGAGAGCATTGCATTGTTTGCATAGAAGGCAATGGCTCCATCCGAATATGCATATTTCCCTACTATATAGTATTCAAAAACAGTATGTGAATAATGTAGTATGTCCAAATTCACAGTATTTATAAAACAGTAAGCAAAAAGTACTACTTCTGGCAAGCTTTACTATCTTTACTATCCCATGAGGCCACGGAGGAACTGTGATTTGCAGTGAAGCGACTGATGCTGTAAGTCACTTGATAATGACAACATGAGTGTAGTATGTCTGGATTATATTCATACTACACACTTTCATGTCTAGAACATTTTTAATGGTCGCAAAGTAAATACTTGTTCAAAAGAAGTACCTTCTCGGAATCTGTG
Source organism: Cyprinus carpio (assembly GCF_018340385.1). Lineage (NCBI taxonomy): Eukaryota > Metazoa > Chordata > Actinopteri > Cypriniformes > Cyprinidae > Cyprinus > Cyprinus carpio. The sequence goes on from NC_056595.1 coordinate 18,778,366, forward strand.
GTTGAGAAAAAAATCCATGATGTTGGATGAGGTGAGTGAAATGCTGCAGAAAAGTATTCAGAATCATTCAGTTATTCACAATTATTCACTAAATATAATTCGGAATCAAATAAAATGGATTCTTGTACAAAATTATTGTGTCCCCATGCTATGAGTTTTTATGCATTACATTGTTTAGGAACATACTAACAGCAAACCCTGTTTGGAATTAAGTCCTGTGCTAATTTTATCAGTATATTTTTGGGTTGCTGTCTATGTAAAGTATTCCAATTCTATATTCCAAATTATATATGAGGTTTCATGATAGTTGGAGCAATTTACAAACTTGTTTTTGCATTTTAACTGTGCTGTTTTTCCATTTTTTTTCCTGTGTTAACATGCACTGGACAGGTGTGTTTGACTGTTGTGCTTGCGTCTTTTGGAGTGTCTTGTGCATAAAAAGGCATTCTAAAACACGGCACTCATGTTAAAAGTAGTTTAACTATTAAAAATGCATCTCTACTGTTGTTTTTTTTTCAGACTATTTTTTATGTAGGTCTGTATTGAAGAGTAAGAGTATTGCATTGTTAGCTTAGCAACATGACATACTAATATCAAAACTCCTGTGCACTCTGTGTAAGGATTGCTCATTGTATAAAGCTGCTGTTCCAAATCACTCACTTACAAGGTTTCATGACTGTTAGATGCTTCCTTAGAAGGCAGCTATTTATGTGGGCAGAAGTTGACAGAATTTTGCATTAGATTTTGGAACAGAGCTGTTTTGCTGCATATGTGTGTTTTTTTAATGCTGAGTAAGTTTTTGTCTTGTCTTCCTCAGAGTGTCTGACTTCCTTATGGGAGATGTAGAGAACGGCTCAGCCTCGGGGCTTCCTCAGGCCTGCAGGAGCAGGGTGAGATTTCCCTGCTATTTCCTCCTCATCACACACTTTAAAGCAGTCTGATCAACAGGTGGTTGAAAGTCACGTCAGAGTCTGAAGGCTGTAGTTCTGTGCTGTCAAGATGGGGGTCAGAGAGTGCAAAGCTCAGTAAAGAAAAATAGAAACATGGTCTGTTTTGGAGAAGAGCGCTCTTCCTGTTTGGACCACCCCTGCAATATATCTCATGGAAAAAGCCAGTGACATTTTGGCATTGTGATTTGACCGAGTGCTCTCAGATAAAGCAGATATGGAAGATAAAACTTGTTTCCTTTTCTGTCTTAGATTGTTTGTTCATTCGGCTGTCTTTTTATTGTCTCCTGTGTCTTTTGTTTCAGTCTTTTGAAAACCTGACGGTGGAGTCCAGTGGATGTGGACCGGAAAAAGATGACCCTCCAGGTGAGAGTCAATCCATTTTACTTTATTAAGAATTTATACACAAGTTACTTTTAAATATTTTTAAATTATTCCCTTTAAAACTAACATGAATCTATCTATCTATCTATCTATCTATCTATCTATCTATCTATCTATCTATCTTGGAAACAAATATATTTTTTTTTATTTCCCTGTCACTAAAACAAAAGTCTCTTTTCACCTGATGTTACCAAGCTTTCTTTAGCTCCTCCCATCTAACCTACTTTTCATGATCTAACTGATTTCTGATGGATAAAATTAAGTTTTATCCATTAAGTTTTATAAAAATGTCACGTTACGAAAAAATCTAATAAAAAATTGCACAGGTTTAAAATAAGCAGCACTTTTTTATGCAGATCATACACATATCAAACAGCTCCCTGTTCTCAGATCAGATTTCACTGATCATTCTCAGCATTTGTGAATAAGCTCTTGACTCACACATTCGCCATTACTTCAAATCCTGGCAGGGCTGCTTAATGCCAATCCACTTTAATACAGCCACAAGGTCAGTAAACACTTTCCATCTGTCACTCATACACACACTCACATATATGCAAGCACCCTGCCCCTGGTGTGAAAACACTCATGCCTGGGGTGGGCTTGCTGGGATCCATTCGCCAGCCCCTGCTGCTCGCGCTAACTGATGTGTTTGGCTGTGTGTGTGTCCTCTTCGCAGGTCCCTCTCCACCCGCTCGGGTGGAGGAGATGGACGGAGCTTTGCTCCGTAGTGACAGCGGGGTGGAGTCAGCCCTGCTCTATGCCAAAGCCTGGTCAAAATATACCAAGGAACTCCTGGCTTGGGTGGACAAACGTCTTAATATGGGTGAGTACAGCATGTTTATCTATCATCAGTAGATAAGGGAGTTGCAATTAGTTGTCCATCAAGTTACAGTCATGATTTAATTTTTTTTTTTTGCAGTGGTCAAGTTGTGGGTTTTTCAGTGACTGGTAAAAATATGGTATAAATATGTAAACTAAATATATAAGTTGGATATAAGCTCTGCAACAGGCTATTTAGCAAGCAGTGCGCTAAGTTAATATTCTGAACTAAAACACAAATGTGAACATGAAATTATTAATTTTGCAATCTGTAGCTTTGATTATATACTATTATACTGTATGTAACATATGCAATGGTCATGATAATATAATTCAAACAACATACACTATCATTCAAAAGTTTAGAGTTAAGATTTTTTATTATTTATTGTTTTTTTGTGTTGTTTTAAAAAAGTCTTATAGAAAGTTCAAAAGAATAAAGTTTATTTGAAAATATAAAAATCTTTTGTAACAATATAAAAGTCTTTAATGTCAGTTTAATGCATCCTTGCTGAATAATTTAATTTCTATTGTTTTAATTTTTTTTTTTAAATGTTATTGGCCCCAGACAGCAATGAATCACCAAGACACGCGTTAAATAAAGTAGCCATTAAAGATTGTTTCAGCCAATGAAAACTAACCCCTGTATAAAAGTATACAAAATACAGTTTAGTAATAGAAAATGAAACAAATTGCTTAAATTTATTTTACACAGTATTTACTAAAATAAAAAAAGCTACATCCATTTATAATTTACTGAGTGTAACAACTTAAAATATTAAATAGTTTTGTTGGTTGAATGACTGTATAATTGCCCTGACAATCCATGACTCCAGCTTAATTGTATCCTTCACTTTTATTCCCAGACATTGAGTGTGCAAAGAGCTATGCCAAGATGGCTGAATCTGCAAAGGCGCTGGCGTCTCAACAGGTTGATATTTCTGCTATCATATGCATTTTATAAAAGTACAATGCAACCTACATATTTCCAGTCTGAGACTATAAACATTCTTTGCTAAATAAATGATGGTGCTATCAAAGCTTTTTATCTGTTTGTTCAATGGGATGTGGTTTATTTCAGGAGCACATGCCATTCCGGGATATCTACATCTCTGCCTTCAAGAACGATATTGAATACAGCCAGCTGATCATGCAAACCACAGGTGCTCTACAGTCCAACAAATTCATGCAGGTGCGACTACTATTCCTTGCTTTGATTGTAATCTTAAGCATTCATTGTGTGACTGATTAATATGAATTGTACTACTTCTTTAAAAGTGTATTTGCTTTCCATATTTGCTTTTTAGCCTCTGCAAGCGCGAAAGAATGAGCTAGATAAGCTGAGGAAGGAGGTGAAGGAACAATGGCAGAGAGAGCAGAAGAAAATGGTGGGTAGATTTTAATTCAAGCTATCAAAAGCAGTATTCGTGAAATACGTTGCTCACCAAAAGGTCTCTTCTGAAAACCGAGCTGGCTGAGCTGTCAGGCTGTTTGTTGTTCAACTTCCCCTGCTGATCTAATAGGGGCTCAGTGTTAGCACTAATTACATCAGATTCTATTGCGGAGACTTCATTCTGCTGGTTCACAGACGCGTCTTTGTGTGAGGTATTTATAAGCGGCCGTTTAGCACCTAAGCATGACTTCTTATTGCTGAAAAGGGAACAAACAAAGTGTAAGGTAGTGCTTATGTGCACCTATGCTCTGAAGTGCGATTGTTTGTCTTCTAGTTCCTCTGAATGGGCATTGAGTATGTACAGTACTTGCTCTAGAGAGTTTGTTATTTGTGTGATTTGATAATTATATACATTTGTTGTGTTATGGATGTGTATATGTGCAGAAAGTTTTGTGAAGCTTTTTTATCATTTGTTTTATTTGTCAAGTATTTTTTTTTTTTTTAACACAAAATAGTTGTAATGTAGTTTTAAAGTCAACATGGAATCTGATTTTACCCTATTAACTATTTCTGATATGATTTCATGATTTTTGTAGTTTACATTTTATTTTTAATTTGAGTTAAAAGTTTTAGTAATTTTGTAATTTGTATTATTATTATTTTTTACAATATCTAAATAGTTTTTATTTTAGTTTTAGTTTTGGTTATTGTAGTATATTAAGTTGTGCCATGACAACTCTTGGAGAAATTAGCATGGTAATATAAATGGCAATGCCAATGTGTTTGGTCTTGGCAGAATAGATCTGCTATGCTGCTGCTGCTGCAGAGCAAGTACCGAGACTTTCTACTGCCAGCACATCCTTGACATGCTGCTGTGAGCATGTAAGAAATACTGCTGCTGCACATATAACATATGAGACAACCCAATATAAAACATACATGAAATCACCCCATAGCAGATCTATACAGGTGGAGCTGGGGAAGGTGGAGGGCTTCTGAAGTGCACTGCAACTGCCAAGGCGAGCACTAGCCGAGTATTTGAATGTTTGAGGAGCAAGCTCATTGGCTGCTGATACAAAAAGAACCAATCATCTGTGCCACATGAATAATGATGTCATTTTCAGCTGTGCCACATGAATAATGATGTCATTTTGTCAGATTAAGTTGTGTGTGAGAACATTGTATTAAAACGGAGAAATGTTGCTTTGGCAACTAGCTGAAATAAACTAAGTTGTGTGTTTTTTTTTTTTTTCATATTTTGTTTTAATTAAGATTAAGTTGTGTGTGTTTTTTTTTTTATATTTTGTTTTAATTCAAGTAATGGATATTTCATTTTGTTTTGTTTTTTTTTTTAGATTATTTTTTTTTTTGATAATCATGTGGATGTTTTTGTATTGTATATTTCCAGCACGAAGCAGACAGTGCACTGAAGAAGGCCCGGCTCCTGCAGACACAGAGGCAGGAAGAGTATGAGAAAGCCCGTTGCTCCACCAGTCGAGTGGAGGAGGAACAGATCGGAATGGCTGGAGGAAAACTGCTGGAAAAGAGACGCAAACTGGAGGAGGAGGCTCTGCAGAAGGTCAGACACGAATGCAACACACACCACATTCCTTAACACAACCGTTGCTTTATTCAAGACTTGATGATTGTGACCAAATTATTTATATGTATTTAATTTAGCTACTATTTTTTCTATACTATACTATACTATATTCTAAGGTCTCTTGTGGCTTAACAAACTAGTTTCAAATGTAGTTTCCCAAACTGTGCTGCTAATAATCTGTTGTTTTATAATACAAATATGATCCAGAAATGAGAGAAAAAGGAAGTATCCTGTTCTAAATATAAATGTATTTTCTAGGCAGAGGAAGCCCAAGAGCATTATAAGCAGTGCATCACAGATGTCGGGGTGAAGAGAGTGGACCTGGCCAACACCAAGAGCGAAATTCTCACTCAGATTCGAGAGCTTGTGTTTCAGTGCGACCTGACCCTGAAAGCAGTGAGTAATAATGTACACACAAACACACAGTTAGATATAATCTAACTTATTACTGGTCATTCAGACAAAACAGGCAGACATGGGCTCCTTGTGGCGGTGTAATTGGTTGGCCTCACTTTAACAAAGTGACCTCAGGCAACAGATTATATTTCACAATGTATTAACTAGGAATGACATAGTGGTCAAGTGATAAATCACATATCTTTTGAACTGTTTATTAAATTTTTTGTGTTGAATGACAGTTGTTTGGTTTTACTTTTTCATATGTATTATTTATATACTATTAGTGTTTATTCATATTTTGAATTGACAGTTATCATTTTAATTTTTATGTTTTACTTTTATGTTTTATGTGCTTTTGTCACTTTTTAAATGATTATTTTTTGATATTTCTATTATATAGCTTTTATTTATTTTTATTTCAGTATAAGTAATTTAGTACTTCAACTTAAATGTTTTAATTAAATTGATTTTTCTTTTTATTTTGGTTAGTTGTCAAGGTAGCATTTCTAAGTTTAAGTTTTGAGTTTTATATTGTTTTTTTTTTTTATTTAACAGTTATATTTAATGACAACACTGAATCTTTGTATGTTTTATTCTATTTTATATGTTTTCATACAGTTTGGATCATAAACATCATAAAAACATCCTGAATGTTGATTTTGCAATATACTGCATTTGTTTCTGATGAAGTGATTTTTCCTTTTCACACACTTCAGCAGTGAAACAAAAGTAATCAAAGCTAAAAATTGTGCACAATTAGAAAGAGGTGTTTGTGTCAGAGGCCTCGTTTGGTAATAATAATTAATTTTTCTTGTTTGCAGGTGACCGTCAACTGGTTTCAGATGCAGCAGGTGCAGGTGGTTTCCCTGCCTGTGAATTTCCAGTCGCTATGCGAGAACGCTAAACTGTATGAACCGGGTCTGTGTTACACTGAATTTGTGAAGAGTCTTCCCTCTGACAGGACCAGGGTGGAATCGTTCTCCTTTGACATCTGTGGGACCCAGAACACTGGGTAGGTTTATATCACTTTTTGAACTTTTTCCCAGCTCAGAACATTCCCACCAAGATGAGTATCCTGGAAAATCTATGTTTTGGAATCACTATGCCAAGTTCTGCTTCACAAAACTGGCAACAGCCTGCTTGTTTTTTTTCCAGATCTTTGACTTTTAAGTCACTGAGTGATGGAGAAAGAGAGAGAAAATGAATTGTGTTGGTGAGAATGTCACACAATTGTGTGGTCACCCCTCAGGTCTTCCTGAGGAAATGGCTGTGTTCAGGGCAGAGAGGGATACAGGGAACGGGACAGAAGTGAAGGGAGGAATGTTTCTAGTTCTCATGTCCACACACACTCATTCTGGCACACAAATCCATGTTGTGTTGGGGACCATGTTTCAGAGCAGCCTCTCTGGACACACACCTCTTATTCCTAAAACGAAACTCAAAAGCAGTCCAGTCAAAACACCCACGTTCTAATACAAGGTTCCTTTTTATTAGTGGTTTGGTGAGTGATTTAGTCGATGGCCTTTTGTTTTGAACTGTTAAGAGGTTTTACTGAAAATGCCTGGAAGGTGGTGAAAACTGAATTTCATCAGTCTCTCTCTTAAACACACACACAACTGATAAATGTCTATAAAAAGCGACCCAGTGAGCAAACATTAGTTGAGATACCTGTGGAAAAATGTAATTTGTATACAGACATCTCATAATCAGTACATCTTGCAAAAACATCTTGAATGTTGTTCTAACATCTGACTGGTAATATTTTTGCATTGCATCATAGAAACACAAACTTCTAAAGAAAATGTATATATATATATATATCAATGTTGTTTTTGTTAACTAAAACTAATGAAATCATTCCATTACATACATTATAATATGAGATATAATTTTATTAAATAGTATGAAGTATTTAATATATTAAATATTAATATTAAAACCTGTGTTGTTATTGTTAACTAAAACTATTAATAATTTTGTTAATTCAAATAAAGCTGAAACCAATAAAATATAAATATTAGATGAAAAAGCTAAACCTAAAAATTATTAAAAGAATTAAAAAAAATAACATATAAAAAGCATATAGAAATACAAAAGCATATAACAGAAAACTTAGGCTAAAATTAAAATGAAAACTGAAAATATAAAAATAAAAGGTAATTGAAAATATTAATAAATTCTATTAAAATATAAAAATAATATAGTGCTGTCAAATCTGTTAATCAGGTAATTGAAAATATTAATAAATTCTAATATATATGTGTGTGTACTGTGTACATCTATATATATATATATATATATATATATATATATGTATGTGTGTATATTTATATATACATATAAAAATACACATTACACAAATATGTTATGTAAACACAAACTTTTATTTTGGATGTGATTAATCGTTGACAGCGCTAAAATAACACTAAATTATCTCTGATTAATATAAATATTTTGTGGAAGAAATGCATGTTTATGGCAACCCTCTAGGAACACATTCACTATTAACTAGTTTGCATGCATATTACTAACATATTGGCTGATTATTATTGAAAGTAAGCAGTAATTAGGATTTTATTGAGGGAAAACTATTATTTAATAGTGAATGTGTTCCCTAATCTAAAGTGTTACCTTATTTTTAATACATTTAAGCATACCAGCATTAATGAGGTGTTTTAATGGCCAACTATGTTCTTTCTCATAATTCTATTAAAATATAAAAATAATATAGTGCTGTCAAATCTGTTACTAACGGGTTTTCTGAAATACCCTTTTATGTTCATGCAGGTTGCCCCTCTCAAAACGAGTGATAAATAGCGGTCACTCAACCCAAGTTCACTTGTCCCAGGTGTCTCTCACACCTGGAGACTTCCTGAGCGCAGATGAGGTGGAGAGTCACGTCCAAGCACGCACCGGAAAGATGACAGACGGACGCTCAAACAGCAGTACAGTACAGATACCTCACTTTTGGTAGCGCATCAAAAAAACCTCTTTACTTTTGAACAGATTTTCTTTAAAACCACAGCATGTACATCACTGAGGGGTTTGGCTGACTCCTCTGGAATGCTAAAAGTGAATCAGTCCCTCAGGATGCGCCCTCGTTTATCTCTTTCATGAAAAAGTTTGTTCTTTTTCACTGATGACAGATAAAACCTCCGCTCCGAGATACGCCTGTCAGACCTGCTTTTAGCAGAGATCAATTGGACACATTAGTGTTTTAAGACTTCTCATTAAGGTTTACGAGAGTATGAAGGAAAAAAGGGCAGAGGAAGTGGGCAACAGATGCACATGCAGCACTCAACTGATCATCTGCGGCGATCTTCTTGACTCTCATTTCCTATTTCCTAAATCCACTTATCATCCTATTTATTCTTAGGGCTGGGTATCAATACTTATTCAATAATTATTATTTGTTTCTGACTTACACTATGTACCATGTTATATAGTATAACTCAAGGATGGATGAACATACAGTATACATTAAAGTAGAACTTGTATATAAAAGTTTCTGAATGTTATGTCGTGTTTGATAGCTCTGAGGATCCAGGGTCCGTTCCGGGTCTGGAGGTCCAGCAGTCAGGGTGGAGGCATGTGCAGTGACTCTGAGAGCGCTGGAGGAAGCAGTGAATCTCGCTCTATGGACTCCCCTACGGCAAGCCCAGGTGCAGCAACACTCACTCTTACTTTTATAAATCTCTTTTTGCTTGAGGCAAAAAACACACATGATCAATAGTTCTTGTGTCACAAGTGTGTAACATAGTTATAATAAACCAGCCAGTCATGCTTTCTGGAGCATAATTACCCAGAAAGTTTTCAAGTGCTTACAGTAACATTCTCTTCATGTTTACTCTCAAAAACATTACCATTCAAAAGCAAGTCAGTAAGTTTTTTTTTAAAGAAATTAATAATTTTATTCAGCAAGGATGCATTAAATTGATCAAAAGTGACAGTAAAGACATTTATAATGTTATTTCTATGTTACACTTTTGATATTTCTGTTCATCAAAGAATCCTGAAAAAAAATTCATCACAGGTTCCACAAAAATGTTTTCAACATTGATAATTTCAACATTTTTCAAATATGTTAACATAGAATGAAGTTATTTTAAATTTTAATAAGATTTCACAGTGTTATTGTTTTTTCCGGTTTTTTGGTCAAGTATATGCAGTTTTGGTGACTTGTTTAAAAAATATTTAAAAATCTTACCAACCCCAAACTTTTAAATAGTAATCATCTGTATATTTTTTTTTAAAAAGAATAGCTGCTTTTTAATCAATAATCAATTTGTAATAATTGTAAAAAATAAATAAAGTATTGAAACAAATCCCTTTTTACAGGTGATTTTAAGAGAAGGCTTCCCAGAACCCCATCTACAGGCACCATGTCTTCAGCAGATGATCTGGATGAGAGAGAACCGCCATCTCCTTCAGATAATGGTGAGCTTTTGTACACTGAATAACACAAACATGCTCTCGGGCTGTTTGACATTGCATACATATCGTACAGAATGCACAGAATGTCGTCCATGCATGTTGACAGTCCGCTAGAATTGTTGCTGGAAACATTTTTAATTTTCCAGAGTTTTCTGGAAATGAGTAGAACAAAAATAAAACTGTAAACATTGTTTTTTAGGTCTGAGTGAAATGATAACGGAGGCAGCCAGCTCTCCTGGACCCTTCCGCAACACACAGATGTCTAGAGCGGCACAGACGCACAAGCTGAGGAAGCTCCGTGCACCATCAAAGTGCAGGGAGTGTGATAGTCTTGTGGTATTTCACGGTGCTGAATGCGAGGAAGTGAGTTCTTACATGCACACATGTCATTTCACACACAAATACATTATTATTTGTAAGATAATGTTTTATGTTTTTATGTTGCAAATGCCATTTCATGACTTTAAGGTGAAGAATAATGTATGGGGATTTACTTATGTAATCTTATCTTTGGCCATGTTATTTTCAGTGTTCTCTTGCTTGTCATAAGAAGTGTTTGGAGACTCTTGCCATCCAGTGTGGGCACAAAAAGCTACAGGGAAAACTGCATCTGTTTGCTATTGACTTTGCTCAGGCAGCCAAGAACAGTCCTGATGGAATCCCCTTCATCATCAAAAAATGCACTTCAGAGATCGAAAACAGGGCTCTGAACATCAAGGTGTGTACTTCCTCTTTATGTCTTATGTGTTTCCTGGAGGATATGAATTGTAAATGCTGAGCAAGACTGAAAGGAGATGTTTTTTTCTTTTTTAAAAAAGGAATTTACCGTGTTAACGGTGCCAAATCTCGGGTGGAGAAGCTTTGTCAGGCCTTCGAGAACGGCAAAGACCTGGTTGAGCTTTCGGATCTCTACCCTCACGATATCAGCAACGTCCTCAAACTCTACCTACGACAGGTGTCTCTCAAACTTAACTTTAAGAATACGATTTAATGCTTCTACATTTATTATTAGCAGTTACTAAATGTTATTATTTAAGAAACATTTTTAAAAATGTTAAAATTAGATGTTATTTAATTGCTTATTTCTAAAAAAAAAAAAAAATCAAAATGATTGCATACTTTTTTTAAATAATAAAAATGATAATTTTATACCCTTCAGCTCCCAGAGCCCCTGATTCTTTTCCGATTTTATAACGACTTCATCGGATTGGCCAAAGAGAGTCAGAGTATCATTGTTGACGAGGTAGAGGCATCAAGAGGAAATCCCACCCCTGACAGCTCGCAGATCAGCGTAGAGCTCAAGCGGGTCCTCTTCAAGATCAAAGACCTGCTGCGTCAGCTTCCTTCAGCCCATTACAAAACTCTGCAGTTCCTTATTCAGCACTTGCACAGGTGTCTGACTCTCACACAGACACAAACATGCACAATTATGGAAGTCGTGTTATTTGTCCATTTCATGCAAATAAGAACCCGACTTAACTGACTACTAAGTGGGTGTTTTAACAAGAATATCAGTGCTAACAGCATCTGAAAACACAGTTTGTAAACACATGTTTCTTTTTAACAGGGTAACAGAAAGGGCAGATGAGAACAAGATGACTGCCAGTAATCTGGGCATCATCTTTGGGCCCACACTGATCAAGCCCCGACAGGCCGATGCAGAGGTCTCCCTGTCCTCTCTGGTGGACTACCCCTACCAGGCCCTGATCGTGGAGCTTTTGATCCGCCATTATGAGATGATCTTCGATACTCCTCTGAGTCCTCTTCCACCTTCCTCCCCTGTAGCAGAGAGCTCTCCACTCCCCAACAAATCACGCTTCACCCCACAGGAGAAGGAGCGACAGCTTAGCCGACATTCAAAGTCCCTGGTCGACATTAAGGAGGTGAGGCGGTTTTTGATGCTTATGATTATAATTGGTGAAAATATATATATATATATATATATATATATATATATATATATATATATATATATATATATATATATATATATATATATATATATAATAACTTGCTTTCCTATTGGAAAGTTCTTCAAACCAGATTCTAATATTTTGATAGGTTTCAGACTGGTCCAACCTTGTCATTACCTGGTTAAGATGGTTGTTTATCTGGACTAATAGCTGGTTGGACCATCTTTATCAAGCTAGTTGGGATTGGTTAGGATCACCTTTGACCAGTAACAGTCGGGTTCTTTGTGGTCCAAGATGGTCCAGTCCTGTCCACCATACCTGATGAAAACCAAGTCTACCAACTGTTTTTTTTTCCCAGCAGAAAAGATCAAACCAAATCTTGGAAGTCTACCAAATGAAAATACCTTAAATACAGTAATTCATACTTCTGTCTTTGTTTCATTGTCTCAAAGCAGCCAAAGGCTAAGGCGTATAAAAGACATTCCTCCGTAATACCTTCTACGCACCTGATGGAAGAGGTGAAAGAGGGTAAGATAAGGTCTGACAAAGACTTCGCTGCAGGTCAGTATTGTTTTATTTGGCTAAAAAACCCATAGAGTGATTATCAAACAACCAAATTTCAACTCTTCTCTTTGTCTGTCTTTACATGCAGTTGATGATACAGTGGACATCAACAAGCTCCTATCTTCAAGCGTTCCTGAAATGCGAAACTCACCTGGTCTTAGTCGCCGTAACCACGTCACCAGAGTTCAACTTCGGCCTCCGAGACCCAAGCTGACCTCTCGACCGATCAGCATGCCAGCCGAGCGGCTCCTCAACCTCGCCAAGGTGGACGAATGCAACGTAAAGAACGTTGTGGAGCAGGATGACAACCAAGGTCGAGATCCTGTCATCGAGGAGGTGTCCGAAGAGGAGAAGCCGAAGTCCAGACCGGGAAAACATTACAGGAAATCTTACATCGATACGCAGACACTAAGGCGGACTTGGGACAAGCAATATAAGCATCATGACATAACTCCTAAGACCTTCATGATTACAACCAACTGTCCTTCTGATTCTGAGACCAATGATGCCAGCGTTCATACTACTTCTCTTACATCTTCGTCTTTCTCAGAACACACCAAAACCCCCAACACTGTTCTTGATAACAGACCCTACACCATTGCTGTGATGCCTGGACGGACTTTATGTAGGGAAGGAAACGTTAACGAGTACTGCCCCGTTCCCACAGCCTTCAGGCCTCCCAGAACTCTGCAACCTCCTCCTGGAACATTCTACAAACCTCCAGGTAGCCGAACCAAATCATTAACAGAGGTTGAGCTTAAGACTATTAGAGCAACTGCAAACAGCACTGAGGAAGAAGAGGAGGATGACGATGAGGAGGAGGAGGAGGAGGAGGAAGGGTTTGGGGTAGAAGTCTCAGTTGATGAGCCTGAGCCAGATTTGGACCCAGAACCATCACCAGAGCCGGATGCCCACAATGCGGACCCACTTCCGCTCCCCCAGTCTCCCAGCTCCAGTTTGGAGGAGCTCGGACAAAACGAGACCAAACCTGTATACCAGAGACTCAGATCACGCCGAATACAGGATCTCGAACACAGGGAGGCTCATTTTGTTTGAGAGCTGAGCACGTACAATTCTGGAGCTTTTGGTGAATGGGGAACTGGGAATGTCATCCTGGGATGAGGGGATGCTCAGTGGGTCCAGGGGGCCTGCTTGTTTTGTCTCGGACCCATGAATTTTAGCAACGGCCCCATTTTTTATAAGTGGAAATATGTTTCCATAACTGTGATGAGATCCAAGGACGTGATATATTAATATATTCTGCATCTGCTGTGTGTAATAATCAAACAAAACCCTTGGACATGAATTTACACAGTATGCACTTAATGTTTTTTTTACTTTATCACATCACTTATGCACCAAGGTCAAAACAACCCATTTTTACATTGTACCTCCAGAATGTCACTGTCACTGTGCAATTTCAATAAAAAAAAAAAAAAAAATTCAAAAGAAAAAAAAAACATATATATATATATATATATATATATATATATATATATATATATATATATATATATATATATATATATATATATATTCTTTGTATTTCTGTATTTTTATGTTTTACACCAAAACCAAATTGACCAAGCTGTTACAGTTGAGTATTGTCACTTTATTATAATCATGAGATGCACTTATTAGATTTTGGAACCATGCATTTCGTTACTGAATTGTTGAACTAATGCAGTGTTCATTTTGTTATTCAAGAACAACAGACAGATGTACAAATGTATTTTTTATTTTTGCCTTGTTTCTTTTTTTATACAAAAATGTTCATATTGTTGTTTTTTAGTCTGTTAATAGAGAGTTTTCATAAATGCAGTTTGGCCCACATATATTAAGTGATCGTTTAGTATTGTAACAGTTTCCCTAAAGTTTTTTATTTTCTTTTTCTTTTTATTATTATTTTTAATGGTCCATATCAACAACAACTGAAATGTCAATATACCCAAAACAAGCAAGTCAAGCCAAAGCAAGTGCCTTCATTTATGAGAGTCTACTGACTGGTTGTCCAACACAAATTAGCTGGTCTAAACCCAATTTAATTCCAGTTTAAGACTCAATCAGTGTCTTTTGTTAATGGCACCCATGTGATGATATAAACAGATTCCTTTAACAGCATTTTCAAAATGTCTTACCTTCCTTCAAGTGTAAAAACAGGTACATGTGAGAATACACACTTGTAACTTATTAAAATCACTGCTGACGTAATGTTTGATTTTATGTTTTTACTTGAACTTGTTCTGATTTGCTTCTCAGATTGTGCTACATAACAATTTTTTTTAAATGCTTATACTAAATATGGCAAAATGCACACTGCAGTGTTTTGAGAGTTTGAATCACCTAAAATATTATTTGTGTGTTGGCCATTGGGGCATGTTGTCACAAAAGAAAATCTGTATTTAATGAATGGTATCTTTTTTTCCTGGACAATGACAGTGTAAATATCTAAAAGTTTTTTGGTAGGTTTTCATGTTAATTTACAGTTACTTGTGACAACTTGTCTCTAATATATATATATATATATATATATATATATATATATATATATATATATATATATATATATATATATATATATATAGTATATTCACCACTAGTAAATGAGATTGAATTTATAAGAGTTCATATTCGCCAACAATTGGCTGTTAGTTAGGTCACAGGTTCAGAGAAGCATGGATTGGGCTCAGAGCACTGGCTCTTTCACTGGTCAAAGGAGCTTAATTCAATCAGATTAGAAAGCTGCTTTGTGTCTGCAACAAACCTACAGTCAGTTGAGTAAGAGCTTCAGCAGATGTAAGCGTAAAGGAGCATTCTTCTCCTGAGGTGAGTTCTTTCTGTTTAATTATGTTTTACATGTGTCTTTTAGCCGTTTCCGAATGAATGGTGATTGGGTGTTACATAAAGAAGCTTTCAGGCCTATTACGTAAGAGCACTGTGTTTGTCTCTAACATGCTGAACCATATTGACAGCCCACACAATTAATTTCTCCTCTCATAATGTCTCATGATTGGTCTTATGATCCGTCCAGATACACGTTTAGCTCTGTCTTTTAGACTGTCTTTAGTTTTAGTTTATTTTGCACCTTTCTGAGGAATAGAAATCAGAAACTGATTTGTTTGCTACCTCATCCTACATCAGAAACCAAAAGGTTTTTATTTGCCTTGTTGCTTACTGGGGGTTTGTGAGGCACTATTTTCTGTAAAACTGTTTCGGAATGGTATGTATGCAGTCTTGCATGAGGTCTTATGTGGAGTCTTAGGCTGGGATTAGACCACTGGTGCATTTGACTCGTACATTTCTTAAAATAATCAGATATACAACCGTGTTGAAATGTTTGATGGAGATGAAATGTCCATGGAGTGTCTTATTTGTGGTTGTCATGGTTGTTCAGGTAGGGCACCTGTACAAGACCCCCTGTGGGGGTGAAGGGCAGCAGTCATGGGAACCAACAGCCAGGTGCGGCTGCTCCTCTGGAAAAACTGGACTGTCCGCAAGAGGCAGAAGGTGAAAAGTTCAGCTTACTTTCTCACTATATGCATAGGGCATCTGGAAAAATTACTACATTTTCCTGAGTAAAAGTAAATTCCAGTCATGTGATACAATGAATTTGGGTTGAGATTTTGTTCTAGGACTTAAACAGCTTCATGTGACTGGCTTGATACAGCTCAAGGGTTTTGTACAGTACCATACCATTTTATGCAAAAGTTTGGGCACCCCTCTTAGGCTGCATAATAATGAGATCTTTCTTTCTAAGAAAAGATTGTAGTGACATGCCATTTAGTTTTTTAGAGAAAGCTGGATAATGTGATAATGGATAGTGTAGCAGTATTGAGGTGTGTGAAATAAAATAGAAAGTAAAAAATAGTCTGGGCAAAAGTTTGCGCACTCTCTCAGTTGTGTGGATTTGAATGCTTGTAGTCACTTAATGCTGATTGAACACAAAATTTATTTGATTGACTCATTGGACATTAAAACTGCAAACACAGGTGCAACCAATCATGAAAAAATGGATATTTAAGGTACAGTAGCTGATTGCTAGTTGTGCATCTCTTTGGGATAGTAGCAACATAGGAACCTCAAAAGAACTCCCTAATGACTTAAAAACTAGGATAAATCTTCTATATGAATTAGGAGAAGGATACAAAAAGCTAGCACGAAGGTTTAAAGTCTCTGTCTCCACAGTCAGAAAAATAGTTCGAAAATGGAAGGCCACAGGAACAGTCCTTGTGAAAGAAAAATGTGGTAGGGAAAGATGTGGATAGGCCAAGAAAAAAGAATAGAATGTTTTGGATGGTATTGGTTTGAATGGTGTCAGACTAAAAAGAGCTCCAAGAACATCTGGCTGCTGAGAGTGTAATTTGTGCATCATTCCACAGTGCAGCACACTTTGCATATTGACCCATGCAGCTCGACAAACAGAGTCATTCGAGTTATGCAAAGACTCATCTGGACAAGCCAGAATTATTTTGCAATAATGAGCTGTGGACAGAAACTTTTCATGTCAGAAAAAGAACGCAGCATTCCCACTCCCTACTTTAAAATTTGCTGTGGGACTGTGTGGCAAGCACAGGTACTGGAAACCTTGTCAGAGTGAAGGGGTTGCATGGATTCCACTCAGTATCAGCAGATTGTCTAGATTAGAAAAATGTTCAAGAATCAGTCAAGAGGATAAAGTTACGTCGGAGTTGTTTGTTTCAGCAGGACAGTGACCCAAAACATTGTTCCAAATCATTCATGCAAAGACACAGATACAATGTAGAATGAGCATTATCGAAACTCACAGGCTGGTATTTCAGCAAAAGGTTGCTCTACTAAATGTTGATGTCATTATTCCATTGGGGTGACCAAGTTTTTGCAGCTGTCTGATTTTTTATGACTCACAATGCATTGTTTCTGTTGATTTAGTAAATGTTATTTCATAACTGAAATGCTACTGTTTCCAAAAGGTATAAATTATATCCAAAGTAAGTTACTGCTTAGAAAGTCCAGCAGATTATAAATGGAAATTATGCAAATTATCAGGGGTGCCCAAACTTTTGCATAAAACTGAATTAACAAAAAAGGATTTGTCTGTTTGCTTTAAATTGTATTAACAAAAAAGGATTTGTCAATTTGTTTTCTTGACAGAATTTTCATGCCAGGCAGCGGAACAAAAACACACTCTTTATGGATCATTATGTGGAATGGTGCAAATTCATGTGGACTGGTTTGGTATATTCAGCAAAAAAATAAGAGCGAGTGTACCTAAGTTTACCGTTTTGTTTGTACTGTCATCTTAATTTCATGCCAGGCGCGGCTCTTTATGGAGATTATGTGGCCTGTGGTGCTATTCATTGGACTGGTTTGGCTCAGAAGAGCGAACCCCCTTTACCGCCAACATGAATGTATGGATGCCTGAAGATGATTTAAAAAAAAAAACTTTTAAATTAAATTTTACATTTTATTCGAAAATTTTAATAATATATATTATACTTTAATATATTTTTATCTTAAGTAAAAATAGTATATATTTTTTATGATATTTATTTTTATAATATTTATTATATATCATTTATTATCTTTAAATACATTATGAATTATTTTATTGTTTTATTATATATATATCGATACATTTTTAATTTTTTGTATTAAATAAACATTTAGTTAAATAATATAAGTAAAAATAGTATATCTTTTTATAATATTTATTGTTATGTTTGTTAAATTCAATATCTTTCAACATCTTAAAAGGAATACTTTATACACAACATTTCCAGTGTCATATTCAAAGAGCAGCAGCTCCCACTGATGCTGGCTGATGTTTGTGATGCATATGCGCTTTTGTTGGCAATAATAACCAGTTTTCTCGACCTCAGGTCACTTCCCAAACAAAGCCATGCCTTCCACTGGCATCCTTCCATGGATCCAAGGGATCTTCTGCAATGCCAACAACCCCTGTTTCCAGCACCCAACCCGTGGAGAGTCTCCAGGCCTGGTGTCCAACTACAACAACTCAATGTGAGTTGATTTTCATGTACAAACAGTGTAGATGAACTGGTCCTCCATCGCTCTAACACACATTCACCCCTCTCTGTTCAGACTGGCTCGGTTTTGGGCGGATGCACAGGAGCTGCTGTTCAAAGATCCTGAGTTTCTGCAGTTGGGACGGTTATGGGGGGAACTCATGGCCATGAGCAACTTCATGGACACCCTCAGGACCAATCCCGAACTGATCGCGGGTCAGCAAACCTCACGTCACCTCGGTTTCCCAGCTGTTTCTTCACTGTTTACACCACTCTCTCAGATTACATCACATGCTCAATCTGCCTTGAAGAGGTCCTTTCATGGGGAATGCTAAGAAGCTTATGCTCTTTCCATACTATTATTTTTAGAGAAAGCACACTTGACGGGACACACAAATAGAAGTTGTCTGGGTTTGAATCAGACGTTCCTACGCTGACAGCTCTAATCGGCCTGTCCTCATTAGAAAAACAAGCACCTGTGGCCATCAGTGGAATGTGATTGATTGTCCTCTGGTGATTGACTGCATAAGTAGGATTGTCCAGACCATTATGGTGAAAACTTTTGGCTCCTGGCTGAAGAACCTGTCTTAAGCTCATTCCTACGTGCAGCTGGTTGCATTCGAAGTGCTTATAGCTCCATTACCCTTGATAAAAAAGCCTATGACTTGGTTTTTGTGTCTTGTGAAAGAGTCTCTGGCTCCTCTAGGTTCCTAGCACTGATTCACACCAGAATCTTTCTCCTCTATCACCCCCTCTTCTCAGTTTCTTTCAAAAACAAGAATAGAAAGAGCGATATATTGGCCAAAGCGATATATTTTTCAGATTTCAGTGGGTGATTGATGTATGAGATATGTTGTCTGTTTTTTATTTTTTTGTTTAGTATTGTGGATTGTCATGCTGCTGAAATCCTTCCAGCTGAGCATCTCTTAAGTGTTGAAGTGTCGCATTCTTTCATCCTGTTGAAATTCTTCACTCTGGCATCCTGTTCACACATTTTGTTCACTTCATCTGCAGGTCGAGGCGTGAAAGTGGAGGACATTTTGAAAGACGATGAAACTCTCACTTCATACCTGCTCAGAGATGTTCCTCTCACACAATCTGTGGTGGATCAGCTGGTCCATGCACAGATCCGCCCTGAACAGGTGACCTATGCTGGTTTAAATTATTAGAATCAGAATTTTTTTTTTTTTTACGTCCACTTATATTTTTTTTTTTTCATTTTAACTAAAAAACAAGGGGCCTTTTTTCTAGTTAAAATGTGAGAGAATTTATTCAGCAGTATTAGTTAATTTATTGGATATTTAATTGTGCAAGTTCATTTCACCTTATTTTAAAAAACGATTATCTTTTTCAACATTTAACAGTGGTTCTCAACCTTTTTAACTTGAAGGCGCCCATTGTCCAATACAATATTTGAAGGCATAAGATATTACTTCTGATATTTCTGCTGTAAATATGATATTTTTTAACTTTTTATTAACTGGGACACAAACTGGGAGTGTTAATACATTAAATTTATATTAATAATATATTAAACAATTTATTTTATGATTTAAGATTCTAATTCTGTATGTTTTTCAATAAAAATAACAGTTCTTGAGGGGGAAAAGAAATATGATTTCTCTTCATTTTCTTTTTTCTTTTTAGTAATTTATTAAGACAAAAACAAATTCAATTTCTGTTTTGTATTGGCTATTAGCAATTATTTGAAAATCATTATTGTCTCATCTGTATTTCCCAAAATTGTAATATCCGTGTTCTTAATTAGCACTATTTACAGTATGCCTCTGAGATCTCAGAGAGGTCACTGACCCGAAGTGTCCTTTTTTGTGATTGTCCAATTAAGTTGTGAATGATAAGCAGATTGATTTTGTCGCCGAAACAAAAATTCATCTGCTTTTTATGCATGTAAATAGACTTTGTTGGTGGAGTTGAATGTCTCTGTTTGAGACTGAGAGAATCTTGGCTGGTTTTCAAGTGCCGTTTGTTCAGCATCAGATTGCATGTTTGGGTTTCTCAGCTCTCTGTAAGGACCCTTTGTGATGTATATATTTGTCATCCCAGGGCCCTGTGAGTAATCAGACCCCCAACCCAAGGCAGAATGACTCTGAACCTGGCCTGGACTCAGAACGACTCAAACCTGGCCCTCATGTTACCAAGCCCGAGATTCTTTGTGGGTTTATTTTTCAGTGCATTCAAAGCATGGATGGTGGTCTGCACGAGACTGCGTCTGCTTTGATCCTGAGAGCAGCGCTGTGGTCAAAGAGAGGAGCTCATCTAGAGGAAGTGATAGTATGAACACAAGAACATCAGGGTCCGAGTCACTTTCATATGGAAATGGAAGGGAGAGCAAGGCATTTTGAAGGCTTTCTCAGAGGTGCTGCCAGTCAGCCAGCAGGGGCATACCGAGGAAGATGGAATGTTCTGGTTGGATAAGTCCTTAGCTACCAATGAAACAGAGAATGATAGAGGAACCCAGAAAGAAAGAAAGCTGGAGGTTTTCCAGTTGGGTTTTTTGCACACTGATTTGGAGTCATGGCTTGCATCCATGTTTCATCCAAGTGCACATCTCCTTGCTGAGGCAAAGAAACACATTTAGGTTTTAAAGCATAGTTTCTCAATAAGGAGAAATATTAGCCTTGATGCTAATAGCATTGGTGTCTCTTTTTCTGCAGTGCAGTCATGGGATCAAGTCGGTGTAAGTGTTGCTAAAACAACACTGCTAAAGCTTAATAGCAAATTATTGGTATTTTAGGTTTGGTATATGCATGATATTTTATACATCACTCTTTACTGTCCATTTTTTATATTCCAGAAACATTTTACTACTGCTGAATGTTTAAAGGGGTCATATGATGCGATTTCAAATTTTCCTTTCTCTTTGGAGTGTTTCAAGCTCTTGGTGAATAAAAAAGATCTGTGAAGTTGCAAAGACTAAAGTCTCAAATCCAAAGAGATATTCTTTATAAAAGTTGAGACTCGTCCACGCCCCCCTGAAACGGCTTGTTCTAACATGCCCCCACATCTCTATGTCAGTATGTGGGAAGAGTTGCATAACGACACCCAGATGTTCACGCAAAGAAAGAAGGCGTACCTTTTATTCTCGTTGTAGTATTTTTTTTTTGTTGTTTGCGATATTTTAAATTTTGTATGTGTTTCTCTGTGAGTTTGAAATGTGATATTGTTTAGCACCGTGGATAGCCGAATCGGCTTTCACCGTGGATGAAGCGGAGTCCAGCCTGGGGTCGTCACATGTGGTTGCCACAATCACAAGGTACGCTTCTTCGTAGAATCCACCTCAAGCCGTCCGCCTCTGCTCACTCAAACCGGGCGCGGCTGACTCTAGGCCTCCGGCCTCTGCTCACTCAAGGCCGCGATGTGTGAAGCTGTCTCGTTGAGAAAGCGAAACTACTTTGTTTGGCCTTCCATAAGAAGACACGACTATAAATCATGTTTATATCACGTTTATAATGGGTTTTATGTTTTTGTCTCGTCGCTCCGGCCGGACAAGGCATCACAATATGTTAAGAGGCGTAACATTTCCGTCACACGGTTGAGGCATTCAGCCAATCACAATGCCCTGGATAGCTGGCCAATCACAGCACACCTTGCTTTTCAAAGCGATGAGCCTTGTAAAAATCTATGCATTTCAGAAGGCGGGGCATAGAGGAGGAACAATAATGTACAGTATGATGTAAATAATGTGTTTTTTTAACCTTAAACCGCATAAACACATTTCATTACACCAAATACACAAAATATTGTTCTTTTAAACAGCATCATATGACCCCTTTAACTCACCTCACCTCCTAAACTCCTCCTTCTGTTTTTCACTGTCACTCTCTCTCTCAGTTTGCTTATGGAGTTCCTGATCTCCATCTGAAGGACATCGCCTGCAGTCAGACTCTTCTTGAGCGTTTCCTTATTTTCCCGAGCCGTTGGGGCCTGTATTCCGTGTGCAATGCCATGTGTGTTCTCACCCCGCAGCGTCTTCAGATCATTGAGGACAAATTCTACGCCAATCTTGACTTCTTCAAACTTTTCCGCTTGGTCAGTCTACTCATACACTTAATCAAATTAAATCTGAAATTAATCGGGATTAATCACAAATCAAGTTTTTAAAAATACTTCTATATTGCAATAATTTCAATCTTCAAATAAAAGTAGAAACAACATAAAGACAGTATTTTTTATATTTTATTTAAATATTTGTTTAATGGCATCTTTTTTATGTCTGAAAGTGAGTATCACTGATACCAGTACTACTGATGTCTCTAGGAAATAGTTTTTACCCCCTTATATTTAACCATTGACTAGCCTTTCAACATTACAGTAGCTATAACTGAGAGCTATCAATTTGAACATTTATTAGACTTAAACTTCAAACAATCTTCACATAAACTCATAATAATAAATGCCATATTTAGCTACCTGCACCCTTCAGCGAGTTGGAAATATACAGAAACTGAATAAAGTTATCAAACGCTAACATTTAAATTAAATATAGATTAAATCTTAAAGTTATTTTTTCTTTTGTATTGGGGTTAGTCTTCATTTATAATAAAAAAATAATGTTTTACTTAAGAATTCTTGTATTTGGGCTTATAAACATTGTAAAATACTAGAAACCCATATTCAAAAACGTAAAAAAACATCAAAATGTATTTTTGATTTTAAAAACTCTTTCTACTCTTTCATTTAATTTTCGTTTCATTTCATTATTATTTCAAATTCAGTTATTTGGAAGTGAAAATGAAAAAAAAAAAAGATTAATGATTGATTGTGGCATTTTAGTAACATTTAATTATTAAAAATTCTGTCATTTGTAAGTGAAACTGAAAACGGGAAGACTGATGATTGATTAAAGCTTTTTATTTTCATTTTATTATTCCAAATTCAGTCACTTGTAAATGAAACTGAAAACAGGAAGAATTATCATAGCAACAGTAAGTGCTTGTTTTTGTACTGCCTGTTTGATCAAAGCTCCTGAAATTTAGGGAGTTAATAACAAAATCCCACACACCCTTCCTGGTCATTCTTGGTTGTTTATGGTTTGAGAATGAGCGTGGGGAGAGGACAGAGGGGCGTTAGCCTGAGTCACCCGATCAGTGTTAGTGGAGCGAAGCGACTTGGCCTATTTCAGTAATAAGATTACACACTTCTGCTGGACTAAACTCTGTGAGAGCTTTAATAAATAATAATACAGAGAGTCTGTACTGAAGACCAAACTTTATCCTTCCCCCTCAGAACAGATATTTACATGATCACATTTATGTGGATTCATTTGGTCTTTAATCCAAAACCATTGTGTTAGTAGCATCATGCTACTCTAAATATATTGACTCATATACAAACACTGATGGCTGGAACAATATAAAACATGTTAAAAGTCAGTTCTTTAGCATTTGAGAATCTGATAGGAAGGATGTCTGATGTTTAAAGTTGCTTCTGTGACACACACATGCCATTTCCTGAATCTTGTCCATCCTGATCTATAGTAAAGTAGCTTGGATACAGCTCCTGGGAACTGTATTTCTGGAAGTGTTGCATCTCAAAAGACAGGATATGAGTAACATGCATTTCCCAAACCTTGCTTAGCAACTGCTAAATTGATTTAAACAAAGTTTAAAATGTTAATAGTTTTATACATTGCATTTATTTTATGCATATATTTTAGACATAAATGTAACTAAAATGTAACACTTTTTTTAAATTACTATTTATTTATTATTGCTTGTATTCACTTGCTTGTAAAATTCCAACTTAAGTCTTTTTACATTTTGTTACTTAACCCTAAATGCCTGACATTAAATAATATAAAAAAATAAAAAATTCAATGGAATAATTTATTGAACCTTTATACACAATAAAAAAAAGTCTGCAAATGATCGTTACAACATGTGAAATGTCAAAAGCCTCATATTTGATATTCACATTTTAATATATTTTTTCTAAAAAATGACGTAAGGATAATCAAGTAAACCTAAGTTGCTCAGTCCAGTGTTCATCTCAAAATATTTCTAACAATATAAAAGTTACTCTTACGTTTACTTTATAATAATCAGTAAAAATTGCACAGCAAAAAGACACGTAGCATGACATTTTTTTAAATTATACTAAAAGGACTCTTAATTTTCTAAAAATTTGAACTAGTTGTCGACTGACAAAACATTAAAAACAATAAAAAAATTGTCTTTCCAAAAAATTTCCAGTTGACAAAAAGATCCTAAAAACTTGCTGGCAATGATATTAGGACTGTTAATGTATTGAATGGACTGTACATCTGTCCGTCTATGGCATCGACCAATATGACTAATATAGATGTCTCTTTTCCTTCTCTCTTCTCATTCACAGCTTCCTCTAGTTCTTGATAACTACTCCAATGGACTCGACCTGCACTTCTGGGCCCGACTTCTGCCTGCCGTGTCTGAGAAGCTGAAAGCGGTGCGTATGAGGCCCTTCAAAAGTTCAGCTGTATTTTTAGCAATCAGGAAATCACGGTTTCCTCCGCCTGGCTTTTTACGCAAGCATACTACGGATATGGAGATATCATTCCTGTGTCTGCGGAAAGCTAATTTCAGCCGCTCCTCAGTCAGATTGTCACTGTAAATAAACCTGAGGTTCATATTTGGTTAGTTCACAGGGGTGGGCATTTTATACCCTGCTGAACCCGGGACGAAACACCTCACAGACAGTAGACATCAATGTCTGATGGTTAAATGTGCCTGCAGCTCTACAGTGCGGGACTTCCTGTCAGTGTGGCTGGTCTTTTGTCTGTCACCCGGCTGAGAGGGTTCCCGACTCCAGTTATTCATTATTCGAATTCCTTTGCCATCATGTTCTTTGTGCTGCTGGGCCAGATGTGCTGAGACCTACGTGATGAAAATCTCTAGGAACTAAAGTCTCCTGTTTCCAAAAATACTCCTTTTTATTAACTTGTGTGGAAACAAATATGCATTTTTTTTAAAAAAGGTGTTTGTATGAATCAGTAGATATTCTCTAGATCCTGTTTTCTCTTTCTCTTCACCTGGTGTAGTATAATGGACCCCAGAGGCTTAGATTATCTGTCCTGTATCTGTAGGCTTCAATGTGTTTTAGTTTAGAAGATAATGGATTTTCCCACCCACAGGGATTTTAGTTTGGTGCCAAAAGGTTTGGTTTGCTCTTTGACTCCATGATCGATTTGAAATTCATACTCCTTAGGGGTGTTTCTAGCCTTTCATCAGTAATGGAGCACAGACCCTCCAGCAAAAAAGTGTGCTCATATTTTGATACTCTTTTTTTAAATATTGTTTAGGATATAAATATATATAAATCATCTTTACCTGCAGTACAGAGTTGTTCACATGCTGCATGTGCAATAAAGAGCTGTTTTGTCATTGACAAACAATAGAAGACATTTGCAAGTATTGTTTTCTACAATTGATTGTAGTTAAATAGGCTAATCCACCTCACGTTTTGTTTGTCTTATAAAATATCCTGTTTCTATTTTAGTGTGAGAAACCGCTCCAGATGATTCAGTACGTGAGTGAACCGCCCTAATGAATCATACTGAATCACAAACAATTTCAGATCTTTTTGCAAAACAGATCAAAAGAGTAATTCAACTTTTAACCAGTCCTCAAGTGGATCAAGTGTAACCAGACTCTTTTTGTGAACTAAAGGAATTGCATTGCACAAAACATAGTATTTCATAAGAAAATGCAGTTACATTTTAGTACATTTTGTACATTTTGTTTGGCAAAAATTATTTTGTGCACAATATTACTTTGATTTAGTGTACACAAGTGTGGTTGAAAAGTGTATTTAGAAAATAGGAACCCTTTTGAGGACAATATGTACACAGCATTATGTAGAAGACATGGATTTCATTAACAGAACATGCATTTTGACATGCTGAATTACAAAATGGAGCATACAGAGGGTTTTGCTTATTGCATATTGTTTAAGTATTTTGAGGACAAAACTGCAATTTGGGGGCCCCAAAATGCCTTTTGTAAATGTAATGCATAGTCCCAAGGTCATTTTAGTGAATGTATTCACTATGGACATGTCCTCCACGATCCAAGTTTGTCGACCAGAAAGTATCTAAATGCTTTTAATCAAAATTTTGAACAGTGTATCAAATTTTGTGCTAACGTTTTTGTGAAATGTGACCTTGTGCTTTAAAACAGGAATAAAACATCATTTTTATTAACTAATGCGA
Organism: Cyprinus carpio; assembly: GCF_018340385.1. Lineage (NCBI taxonomy): Eukaryota > Metazoa > Chordata > Actinopteri > Cypriniformes > Cyprinidae > Cyprinus > Cyprinus carpio. The sequence goes on from NC_056595.1 coordinate 18,805,036, forward strand.
TGACATTCATGAATTAAATGCGACTAAAACATAGGACCTTCGTCCATCTTCGGAACATAAATTAAGATATTTGATGAAATCTGAACGGTTTCTGACCCTCCATAGACAGAAACGTAACTGACACTTTCAAGGTAGTAAGAACATAATTAAAATAGTCCATGTGACATCAGTGATTCAACCATAATTTTATGAAGCTATAGAAAAGCAAAGAAAACAAAAATAACTTTATTCAACAATTTCTTCTTTTTCGTGAAAAAAAAGACACATGTTTACGAGGAATGTCTTATCATACGCATGCAAATATCTTAATTTGTGTTCCGAAGATGAACAAAGGTTTATGGGTTTGGAATGACATGAGGGTAATTAATGACAGAATTTTCATTTTTGGGTGAACTATCCCTTTAAAAACTTATCTTTTTTTCTCAACAGCTGTTTGAAAGCCCTAGTGCTCAAAACCTGTTGCAAGTGGTTTCTCCCATGCTTCAGTCCCATGAATCCCCATCATTCAGCCAACTCATGGCTTCCACCTCCAGCTTGTTCTGCGGCTACACAGAAGGGGCCTTTTCCAGGGTCACCTCCTTCAATTGGTACGAGGATAACAACTACAAAGCCTTTTTGGGCATCAACAGCACACGGGGAGAGGGGAAGTACAACTATGATCACACGGCCAGTGAGTACTGTACTGTACATAGACTTCGTCTGATGAAGACGAAAAGCGGAGAAGAGAATGTTTTCATGTTTCTCATAACTCCATATGTCTTTCAGCTCCGTTCTGTAATGACCTCATGAAGGATTTGGAGTCCAATCCGGTCACAAGGATTGTGTGGAGTTCAGTCAAGCCTTTCTTGATGGGCAAAATCCTGTACGCTCCCGATTCCCCTGCTGTCAGACAGATCATTAAAAACGTAAGAGAAAAGCTATTCTTTGACTACACGCACACCTGGAACAACAGCAGATGAGTGTATTAATGCAACTGCTAATCTCGCTCCGGGCCTGTCAGAGAAATCAGCACATTGCAGCAGACATCTTAGTGGGTTAGCCAGAGGGGAAATGATGCAGGTCTGACGGGTTCCCATAGAGGCTACGTGAGCTTTAGGAGCACTTTAGAACATACAACACAGCCGACTGGCTTTTGCTTCCTTAAATTCTTATGTAAGCAGGAGTGTAGGTTTTTTCTGCTAAGTGCTTTGTAAATGAGTTTCCTTTTTTATCACTAATAGTTTACACTTAGCTTTCCTGTAGCTCAAACAGTACAGAATGGTTTTAGTAACACCAAGGCGCTAACAACCAATGAAATATACCTTAAATGCCACGTAAATTCCTTTGGATAAGTAGTCTTTTTTGAGTGTTTGGCATTACCACTAAGGTTTGAAATAATAATAATAATAAAAAAGAGATTCTTTTATGTTTTTGAAATTTTCTTATGCTCACCAAGGCTGCATTTATTTTATAAAAAATACAGTAAAATATTATTATTTTGTGAGATATTATTACAATTTAAAAGAGCACTTTTATAATTTAATATATTTCAAAATATAAATTATTCCTGTGATGGCAAAGATGACTTTACAGTCTTCAGTGTCTCACAATCTTTTATTATCGGTAATTACTGGTACTCATTTATTAATAATGCTTCTATTATCATCATCATCAATGTTGTAAACAGTTTTTGCTGCTTAATATTTTTGTAGAAATTGTGGTACTTTTATTTAGGATTCTTTGACGAATAGAAAGTTCAAAAGAACAGCATTTCTTTTGTATCATTATAAATGTATTTATAACGTCTGTCATTTTTGATCAATGCGTCCTTGTTTAAATAAAGTATTACAATTTTATACTATAATAAGTATTATTATAGTATTACACCCATGGTGTAAAGATGATATACAGTATAATGAAAAATTACTTCATTACACCAGCAGAGCAAATGAAATGCAATAAATTATATTACTTTTTTTTTTCCATGGTCTTATCAACAGCAACTTACAGTACTGTAATTTTACTTACAGGGTTAGTCACATTTGAGCAGTTCGAGATGTTTTTGAACAAGGTCATAATGATGTTAACAAACATACAACTTTTCATGTACCAGCTCAGATCTTTTAACCACTAAACCATACTGTTCATGTGACCTCCAGCTCTGTGTCAGTCTTTCCTTTGTGCCTCTCATTTGGAAAAGTAGAAGCAAAATGAAAAAAAGAATAGAAATTGAAAGAGCAATAGAGAAAGGGAAGGAGGGATGTAAGGCCTTTGCCCCTGGGAGAGAGCTCCGGTGTGGACATGCTTGCCCTGGGCAAAGGGCCATGGCTGTGGTCCCATCAGATCAGCTTTAGAGGGCTTCAGTTTCTCTGTTTATGGAGCAGGGCTCTCAGTGGGACTGTGTAAACTGCTCCTGGTGGGAATTCTGTCATTCTGTGGTCAAACTCAATGCAGTTGCCACCACCTGGGCATTGTCCTGCCTTTATTGTTACTGTGCCATTGAATGCTGAACAAACAGATTTGCTTCATTTGTTCTTACCTACTTTTATTTGAATGCATCTAACCTTTGTAAGTTTGTGTGTTTGTGTGTGTTTATTCAGGCAAACACCACCTTTGAGGAGTTAGAAAGACTTAGGAACATGGGTCGGGCCTGGGAGGAGGTGGGCCCACAGGTGTGGGGCTTCTTTCAGGATGGTGTACAGATGAACATGCTTCGGGTAAACACTGTGTCTTAAACTTTCTTTGAAAAGATGGCACCAATACATAAGATTGTTTCATTTGTAGCAGAATATTTTATGCCAGGTTTCAGTTCCAATACATTTTGCATTGTATTTTAGGACTCCATCAGAAATCCCACAGTGATGGATTATATCAACAAAGGCCTCAAAGACACTTCATTCACAGGCCAACACATCCTTAACTTCCTGTACAACGGCCCTGACGAGGATCGAGCCCAGGACATGCCTAACTTTGACTGGCGGAACATCTTTAACATGACTGACCAAGTTATTCGCCTTATAAACCGATACGGAGAGGTATCACTCATGCATTGCATATTGCTAACTATTTTGCAAAAAAAAAAAAAAATATATATATATGTATAAATAATAATCATATATAAATAATAAATATATAAATTACATGGATTATCAAATATTATTTTATCATTCAAACATTTAGAGTAAGTTTTTTATGCTTATTATACTAATGTTTTTTTATTTTTATTTTTTGTATTTGGGATAAAAACAGTAACATTGTGAAATATTATTACAGTTCAAAATAACTAAAATGTAATTTATTCTTTCAGCAAAGCTGAATTTTCAGCAGTCATTACTCCAGTCTTCAGTGTCACATGATCCTTTTTCAGAATTCTTTGTTGAGTAGAACATTTAAAAGAGCAGCATTTATTTGTAACATTGTAAATGTTTTTATTGTTGTTTTTTACCTTCACTTTTGATAAATTTAATGCATCCTTGCTGAATAAAAAAAAAAAAAACTTGAAAAACAAAAGACCCTGAAACACACACACACACACACACACACACACACACACACACACACACACACACACACACACACACACACACACACACACACACACACACACACACACACATAATTAGTTTGCAGTATACAGTATATACTGCACAGTCTGCAGTCAGCAGTATGCTTGCATTTTTTTTAGAACAATCATCAAGTCAGACTTTCCAAATTTACTTGTCATTTAGTCCTTCAAAAGAGACACAGATCTGCTCAGAAGTCATAGGGTGAAAAGCAACTGGTTACTCTCAGCCGGCTCTGCCTCTCTGATGTCAAGTAGAACAAAGAAAAGTTTTGATTTCTCACTGAGTGTTTGGCAGTTTGGGAGAGCTATTTAATAATAGAGTTCAATGCGTTCAATACAAATCAGGGTGAGCTTAAGGCAGCCTGTGCCAGTGAGAGCAGGACCTCTGCTATCTAAACCGTGTGTCTTTTAGTCCTTTTCTCAGCTAACAGCACTTGAGGAGTGACAGACAAACCCAACAAATGAGTCCAATTCGATACAGCTGTCAGTCTACTCGGCCTACACAAAGAGGAAGCACAGGCTGTTTTATGGCAGTGCATACCAGCCACATGGAGAACAATGTCTCCAAGAATCTCAAATAGACTCCCACCATCTTATGCCAAGCTCAAAACAAATTAACAGCAAACAATTCAATTAAGTCTTTTTGGATAATAGTTTTGTGCTGAATTTTGATGCAGATCTAAAATAGTGAATCGGCTTGTTCTGATTGAGTTTGACAGTCTGGAACTGAACTGATAAGTAAACAAGATCTCGTTAGTAATTTTCCATTAGGTTGTTCCAGGAATATTTAATTCACGGAATTAATAGGTTGATTTTGCTTTTAATCCGTTATAAATACATAATTTATATGTCCCCTGTATTTGCAGTGTCTGGTGCTGGACAAGTTCTCCCCTATTTCTGATGAGGACCAGTTGACCCATCGAGCGCTGGACCTTCTTGGGGAGAGCAAGTTTTGGGCAGGGCTGGTATTTGTTGACATGTACTCCTGGACCACCAAGGTGCCCCCTCATGTTAAATTCAAGATCCGCATGGACATTGATCTCGTGGAGCGAACTAACAAGATCAAAGACAGGTCTGTCTGTAACCAGTGCTGAGCCATTCCTCAGATCTTGAGTTTCTTTGCATTTGTTTTACTGTATATCCTCTCCTACGATCAGATACTGGGATCCAGGGCCAAGGGCTGATCCCATGGATGATCTGCGGTATATATGGGGAGGATTTGCCTACCTGCAGGACATGATAGAACATGGAATAATAAAGACCCACACAGGGAAGGAATGGCCTTTAGGAGTCTACCTGCAGCAGATGCCCTATCCCTGTTATGTGGATGATCTGTGAGTATCACACTCAGTATTTTTTACATTTGTAGATAGGGATGCATGATATATGGGGACCATACTGATATCTGGCAGAATCTGAACATTGTTGCATCCATGTTTTAGGCACATAAATTAGTTTTTTTTTGTCAACGTTTAATCATCAGTCTTCTCTAATCAATGATCAATCTTCTTCTCCTCGTTGACAACACATGCCACAGTTTCATGCTAACTCTGAACCGCTGCTTTCCGATCTTCATGGTGTTGGCCTGGGTCTATTCTGTCTCTATGACAGTGAAGAGCATTGTGCTGGAGAAGGAGATGAGGTTGAAAGAAACTCTGAAAGCCATGGGCGTAACTAACCGTGTGCTCTGGTGCACATGGTTCATCGACACGTTCTTCATGATGGCCTCCAGCACTGCCCTGCTTACTCTTATTATCATGGTAAGAGATGGTGTGCAAAACCCCTTAAAACCAGCAAGCAAGACCACATAAAATCAGTAAACCATTGTGTTGTGTGTGTTTCTTTCAGTAGAACTGTAGTTGTTTCCAGTTCTATGAACTTTCACCACTATGGGTGCTCTCCCTGTAAAGTATTATGCTTTCAACTACAGCAAAATTGACAAGTTAGATTTTCTATTTTTAGATTACTATACTGACCTCTTGTGGCAACCATCATAAATGATGTTTGATGATCTACTAGTTTAGGCATACCCTTCAAAAGCTTTCTTTTTCACATAAATGCTGTTCTTTCTTTCCATTCATCAAAGAATCATGAAATAAAAAAGTATCACAGTTTCCACAAAAATATTAGGCAGTCCAACTGTTTTCAACACTAATAATAACAAGAAATGTTTATTGAGCAGCAAATCAGAATGATACTGTATATGAAGAATGATTTGACACTGATGCTGAAAATTCAGCTTTGCTGTCACAAGAATAAACTAGAGAAGTTTGTCAGGACAAACTTTGAAGCTGGCTTGGCAATTTTTTTTCTGAAAGTTTAAAGTTGGATTATTATATAGCAGGAGTAAAAAAAACAGCCAGCAATAGCATGATTTAACATGTTTCAAGCATGGTTTTAGTATGTGGCTAACATGCTTTAGCATGTTGCTAACATGTTCTAAACATGTTTTGGGATGATGTTAGCTTATTTTCGAATGTTTCAGCTCATTAATTACAACTTTTAGCACATCGTTAGCTTGTCTTAACATAATGCTAACATGTTTTAGCTCAATGCTAGCATGTTTTAAGCATGTTCAGCAGAAGAAGAATCTAAAATTGTAGATCAGTATGCGGCTTTGTCAATAAGCCAACACTGTTACATTTTAAAATACTTGTACTTGAATATTAAAGAACATCTTTGTTTTCTCACAGGGAGGAAAAGTGCTGAACTACAGCAATCCTATCATCCTCTTCCTATTCCTGCTCACTTTCACCACAGCAACCATCATGCAGTGCTTCCTCATGAGCGTTTTTTTCAATAAGGCTAACCTGGCGGCAGCCTGCAGCGGAATCATTTACTTCACTCTGTACCTGCCGCATATTGTCTGCTTCACCTGGCAGGACCGCATCACCAAAGATATGAAAATCATGGCGGTATGTCACACGATAACGCTCCCCTATAGAATCTGAACAAATAATATACAAACCTTCTTATAAAGGTTATACATTTGATAATGCACCCTTTCACTGAGAAAACTCCAACTGTGTGATATTCTGCATTTAAGATTGTTTATTGTGATTCAGAGTCTGATGTCCCAGGTGGCTTTTGGCTTTGGGACGGAGTACCTATCCCGTTACGAGGAGCAAGGTCTCGGTCTACAGTGGGATAACATCCAGACCAGCCTTTTGGAGGGGGACGAGTTCTCCTTCTTCATCTCAATTATCATGATGGCAGTGGATACGGTACTTTATGGTGTTCTTGCATGGTACCTCGATAATGTCTTCCCAGGTAAACTACTGTATATTCAGGTTTATTTGATAATAAAAATAAAAAGGATTGTAAGTGACATAACTTGTGTTTATTACCAGGGCAGTATGGTATTGGTCGGCCTTTTTACTTTCCAATCCAGCCTTCTTATTGGTTGAACCGACCTGAGCCTCTAAAACAGGGTGAGTGACTTTTTGGCTTATTATAAGTGACGGCATGAGTTTTTTTGATCAACTAATCTTTCTTTACACAGTTCCTGGAAAGCCAGCAGTGGAGAAACCTGCTTTTGATAATGTGGTGAATCACACTGATGACCAGGCCAAGAGCCACATAGCACCCGAGAAACCTCCAGAGCCGCCAGGGTCCTGCAAACATGAAGACATACGGGAGAAACTAGAGAAAGAGAAAGAACAAAAGAGGCTTGATGAAGAGGAGACAACCAACAAGAGCATGAGCACAGACTCATCAGGTGTGTTGTAAATGCTACTGAAAAAAACAACAACTTAAACTTAAACTAGCCCTAGGTAGTTTGCTGGTCTTATCTTGTTCCTCAGGCCTAGTTAGCCTGGTTTGGTGAAGTGTCTAGGTCAGCTAATCCATATAAACTGACCAGCTACACCAGCTGAACACCAGTTTAGACAGACTGGGAGACCATTTTAAATGTGCAAACCAGCTGGTTTTTGCAGTTTGTTTCAGCATGAAACTGCTATATCATGTCAGGTTTGCCACCTTTATTTACAGCATATAGTGTTACAAAGCAGCTTCATAGTAATAAACAGGAAAACAACAGAATATGATATTAATAATTAGTAAATTAATGGGGTGATTAATTATTGAGTTGTGTTGAAGTCAGTAATGTTTTATATTTGCTTGTTTGGATATTTATTGCTTTTAATTTTATCAATTATGAAACTAATTTGATTCAGCTATTGAGCAGCTCTATAAAAGACAATAGCGTCATTATTCAGCTCAATTTTGTTCAGGTTTTGTACTCATCTGATAGTGCCAGTGCCGTCAAATCAATAACATTAAGCAATCCAGAGGCGACAGTGGCAAGGAACCAAAAGTCCATCAGGTGAAATCAGAAATCATGTTCATTTACTTTACTTGTAAATTCAGATATATTGTGGGTGAAGTAGGTGAATATTTCTTTTGAAATGGCAGTGATCCAGTGGACTTTAATTTCTATCAGGGGAAACCTTTAATTCTACAGTATTTTGTAAAGGAACCTGTTACAACAAACAGGAAAGTGGTGCTTCTCTTCTTACTCCTGGAAAAGATCCCATCAGATGTATTCAAAGAGCTAACCAGGCTTATCTGCTTGACTAGAGCGCAGGCATCCAGCAGGTTTCTTGGCTTTGAACTGATGGAGCCCCATGGGAGTAATTACTGCAGTCTTAGTTTCACTGGCGATATCTATCAGCACTTGTCAGCGCTCTGTCTTAAGTTCAAGAACACTGTATAAGGTGGCACTAGGTATGTGTGCAGGAGCACACATGTACACTAGTATAATTACACATGATGCACAAACACACCACTGTCTGTGCCCTTTGTGGGAAGCCGGCGGCCTTGTGTCTGTTTGCTTGGCTGGCAGGTTGGAATGCTGGTTTCTGTTTGTCTTATTGTCAGTTAATGGATATTAGAGACATTAGAGATGTTTATTCCATCACTGTGACAATGACATTCCTTTCGCATCACGAATCAGTGTGTTAACACACTGTTTCCTAACAAAAATGTACCATGGTTTCAATCAAAAGAACAGTTACTTAAGGGTTTTTTATTGCTTTTATATTTATATTTATTGAATTTAGATTATTTTTATTTTACATAGTGAATCTATTTGTGTTTGTATGTATATACAGGTGTATATATATTTTTTTTATTTTTTTTTGTTGTTTTTTATTTTTTTTTTTTTTTTATTTTTTATTTATTATATTTTTTTTTTTTTATATTAATCTCTCTCTATCTCTCTCTCTATATATATATTACAATTTGTTTTAATATATACACACAAATATATTTTATGTTTATTTTATATTTTCAATACACACACACACACACTCAGACACACACACACACACACACACACACACACACACACACACACACACACACACACACACACACATATATTTCAAATCTCTGATTCTTGTCTCCAGGGAGGCTGTTTTTCGAGCCTGAGCCATCAGGTTTGGTGGTTGGAGTTTGTGTGGAGAACCTGTATAAGATGTTCAGCAGCAGCTCTAGACCTGCTGTGGATGGTCTGAGTATCACCTTCTACGAGGGTCAGATCACTGCTTTCCTTGGCCACAATGGTGCAGGGAAAACCACTACTATGTATGTATCCAAAACCCAGTGAAATGGATCTTTATTTATCTATGGGAATGTTATACATGGAAGTTTTCTCCTCTCTCCCAAAGGTCTATTCTCACCGGCATGTTCCCTCCCACCTCTGGCACAGCGTATATTTATGGGAAAGACATCCGAACCGACATGGATGCCATTCGTAAATCTCTGGGAATGTGCCCCCAACATAACATCATCTTTCACCAGTTCGTAAACCCCTCGTGTGATTTCACTTTGAAGGATGTTGATACACCTGCTAAAGTAAAATCTGTCAGAATGCTGACTTGTTTTAATCTCCCTTTCTACTGCAGTATGACGGTAGCAGAGCACATCTTGTTTTACTCTCTGCTGAAGGGTCGGCCATTACCCGAGGCCCAGCTAGAGGTGGAAAATATGCTGGAAGATCTTGGTCTCCCTCACAAGAGGAACGAGGAGGCACAAAACCTGTCAGGTTAGATCATAAATATCTTTTTAACAATTCCTTCCTGTGCAGACCAGTCTCAGTTCTGTTTATTTTGCTAAACTTTACAGTAAGAGGACTGAACTAATTGAGATTTGTAAGAAATAATAAAGAGGATATTGTCTTCCTATGTAGGTGGTATGCAGAGGAAGCTTTCTGTTGCCATGGCTTTTGTTGGTGGAGCTAAAGTGGTGTTTCTGGATGAACCCACATCAGGAGTGGATCCATATTCCAGACGCTCCATCTGGGACCTTCTGCTGAAATACCGTGCTGGTACGCACTCCTAGGAAATGTGGATAAATCATATTTCTCCATGACCATCCATCTATTTCTTTATTTTTTTTGTATATTTAATATATATACGAGTATGATATATATATATATATATACATCTATATATATATATTATATATATATATTATATATATATTTTTGTATATTTAATATATATACGAGTATGATATATATATATATATACAGGTGCATCTCAATAAATTAGAATGTTGTGGAAAAGTTCATTTTTTTGTGTTATTTTAATTAAGTTGTGAAAGTATTGTGTTGTTTAAGTCTTTGGTTCTTTTAATTGTGATGATTTTGGTTCACATTTAACAAAAACCCACTGATTCACTATCTCAACAAATTAGAATACTTCATAAGACTAATAAAAAAAAAAAACATTTTTAGTGAATTGTTGGCCTTCTGGAAAGTCTGTTAATTTACTGTGCATGTACTCAATACTTGGTAGGGGCTTATTTTGCTTTAATTACTGCCTCAATTCGGCATGACATGGAGTTTGTGGCACTGCTGAGGTGGTATGGAATCCCGGGTTTCTTTGACAGTGGCCTTCGGCTCATCTGCATTTTTTGGTCTCTTGTTTCCTCTTGACAATACCTCATAGATTCTCTATGGGGTTCAGGTCTGGTGAGTTTGCTGGCCAGTCAAGCACACCAACACCATGGTCATTTAACTAACTTTTGGTGCTTTTGGCAGTGTGGGCAGGTGCCAAATCCTGCTGGAAAATGAAATCAGCATCTTCATAAAGCTGGTCAGCAGAAGGAAGCATGAAGTTCTTCAAAATTTCTTGGTAAACGGGTGCAGTGACTTTGGTTTTCAAAAAACACAATGGACCAACACCAGCAGATAACCTTGCACCCCAAATCATCACAGACTGTGGAAACTTAACACTGGACTTCAAGCAACTTGGGCTATGAGCTTCTCCACCCTTTCTCCAGAATCTAGGACCTTGGTTTCCAAATTAAATACAAAGCTTGCTCTCATCTGAAAAGAGGACTTTGGACCACTGGGCAACAGTCCAGTTCTTCTTCTCCTTAGCCCAGGTAAGATGCCTCTGACGTTGTCTGTGGTTCAGGAGTGGCTTAACAAGAGGAATATGACAACTGTAGCCAAATTCCTTGACATGTCTGTGTGTGGTGGCTCTGCCTTGATGCCTCAGTGCATTCCTTGTGAAGTTCACTCAAATTCTTGAATCGATTTTGCTTAAGGCTGCGGTTCTCTCAGTTGGTTGTGCATCTTTTTCTTCCACTCTTTTTCCTTCCTCTCAACTTTCTGTTAGCATGCTTGGATACAGCCAGCTTCTTTGGCAAAGAATGTTTGTGGCTTACCCTCCTTGTGAAGGGTGTGAATGATTGTCTTCTGGACAACTGTCAGATCAGCAGTCTTCCCCATGATTGTGTAGCCTAGTGAACCAAACTGAGAAACCATTTTGAAGGCTCAGGAAACCTTTGCAGGTGTTTTGAGTTGATTAGCTGATTGGCATGTCACCGTATTCTAATTTGTTGAGGTTTTTGTTAAATGTGAGCCAAAATCATCACAATTAAAAGAACCAAAGACTTAAACTAAACTGAATTTATTTAATACACAAGTTTCACAATTTGAGTTGAATTACTGAAATGAACTTTCCACAACATATTGAGATGCACCCATATATATATATATATATATATATATATATATATATATATGTATATATATATATATATGTATATATATACACACACACACACACACACACATCCACAAAATTTTTTATTTTACAAATATAGTTTATATTTTATTTTATTATATATTTAGTTAATTGTATTTATTTGTTTGTTTTTAGTTTGTTTTTTTATTTTCATATATTTTATATCCATCCATATATCTGTCTAATAATTAATTTTTATGATATATATTTAGTATATTCTATTTAGTTATTTATTTTATATATTTAATAATTTTATTTTTATATATATAATATCTATCCATCCATCCATCCATCCATCCATCCATCCATCCATCCATCCATATGCTGTATTTGTCTATTAAGCTGTTTTTATTTATTTTATATATTTAGTCAATGTTATTTATTTTTAAATATATTTTATATTAATTTCTAAATTATATATTACTTGAAAAAATAGATATTTTAGATCATCCATATATGTAATTGCTGTTATTTTTTATATTATATATTTAGTATGTTCTGTTGATTTGTTTTTATTTTATACATTTATTATTTTCATTTTTATATATATAATATTTTTTCTATATTTATTAATTTATTATATTTTTATTATCTAACTATCAATCCATCCATCAATGAAACTGGATAAATCAAATTCTTCCAAGACTAAAAAATCATCCATCCCTGTAAAACTGAATATCTTCTAACATCTTTGTTCTATACATTTCTACTCTTAAGTAGAGGTCTAAAAGTGTGTGCACCTGGTGTGTGTCATTTAGGTCGTACGGTGATCTTGTCCACACATCACATGGATGAAGCTGACCTGCTCAGTGACCGTGTGGCCATCATCTCTCAGGGATGTCTGTACTGCTGTGGCTCTCCTCTCTTCCTGAAGAACTGCCTGGGCGCTGGTTTCTACCTCACTCTGGTACGGCGCATTAAAGAGCAGCCGTCCCATACCACAAAGGAGGTGAGACTTTAACCGTCTATTACAAAGAGTATATAAGGCAGCTAGACTCACAAGGTTGCTCTGGTTCTTACAGGGTCAGTGTGACTGTACTGAGGACTGCTCCTGTAAGTGCTCACTCTGTACCACATTTAAAGAGAGCGCCACAGAGCAGCCAAGAGTTACAGAAAGACAGATGGAAGGTAATACATTCATATAGTATGTTTATATTAGATCAGTGTAATCTAACTACATTGATCATAATTTAGGATGTGTAATCTCACTCTCTCAGGGGACATTGAGAGCATCACGACCCTCGTCCACCATCACGTCCCAGAGGCCAGGCTTATAGAGGTCATAGGGCAGGAGCTCACCTTTCTACTGCCCAGTCGGGGCTTCAAACATCGTTCTTACGCCAGCCTGTTCAGAGAGCTAGAGGAGACGCTGACAGACATGGGGCTGAGCAGCTTTGGAGTGTCAGACACTTCACTGGAGGAGGTTATTTTATTTTATTTTATTTTATTTATTTGTTTTGTTTTTTTTTTTTTTTTTTGTTTTTTTTTTTTTTGTTTTTATTTTATTTTATTTTATTTTATTTTATTTTCATTAGCATTTTACAAAGCACCATCATCTTGCTTTGTACAACATGAAAAAATCTAATTTTGTCTCTTTTGTGTCTTGTAGATATTTCTGAAAGTCACAGTTGATGGAGAGGCTGCCTACTAGCTGTCATTCAATCTCAGACGTACAGATATTGTGTATATGTGCCAGTTTATAGATCGTGTGAGTGTTGTATGTTGTGATTATGATGTCTGTTTTTGTGGTTGAACCCCTTAGACATCAGAGTTCTGCAACAGAAATCTCTTGCGAGTCTCTATAGAGAGAACACAGTGAAAGTGAATATAGAAGAAGGTGATGACTAACTTAGTCTGTCAGGCTTATAATGCTTCATCCCAGCTAAAGCTGCCTGCTAAAACACAGCACAGAGTTAAAAGACAAAACAAAGAGATGTTCTCAAACATACAGTACTGCTAGACACTATGCTAAATAGTGCATATGGTGCCAGTTAACCCTTTGTCACATGTTATTATACATTTAAAAAAAAAAAAAAAAAAAAAAAAAAATATATATAGATATATATATATATATATATATATATATATAAATATATAATATATATATATATACAAAATATTTAAATTTCACAAAATAAATTCAAGATGTATGACAAAATCATCTATTGGACAGATTTGTAACTCTGACAAAATCATCAGTTGGACAGACTGAGAATTACAAATCTGTCCAATCGATGATTTTGTTCCAATAAATTATGGGGAAATATTATATATATATACATATATATATATATATATATATATATATATATATATATATATATATATATATATATATATATATATATATATATATATATATATATATATATATATATATATAAAAGATTTGTTATTATAAATTTATGCATCAAGGGGTTACGCTTGCTTTTTATAGTTACAGCTATAGTTATGTTTTAATGGTTAAAAATAGTCATAAAAAATTAATTCTAGAATTATATGTCACCCAGGACTATTATGGTTACTTGTCAAATGATATTTGAACTTTTTGAGATTTGTTATAAATAAATAACTGTGGCTGCTTGGTTGAATAATGGTAGTTAGTGCCCTCTGTGTCAGGTTTATATATATAAGTAAAAATGTAAATAAATGTAAAAAAAAATTCAGTTATGTTTTTTCTATATGCTATTATTTAAATTGCACTAGCGTTATACTGCAAAAACCTCCCTGTTCTCACTGGAAAACCCATATTATCTGACCAAAACATTATAATTTGGATCTAGATTTTTGACTGTGTTGATCTTGTGTGCAGATACAGACCGGTCGGTGTATGCTAATGGCCAGTCTAACTCTGGAAATTCAACCAGCAGAGATGGCAGAGGATCCTATCAGGTGAAGGGAATCTTTCTTGTCTTGAAACAGTTTTTTGCTCTTCTCATTAAGAGGTTCCATCACACCACACGATCCGGCAAAGACTTCCTCGCCCAGGTCAGAATAACAGTATTGCTTTGGAAACATGTTGCTTTTGTAGCGTCAGTAATGAAGTCCATAGGATTTGGTTGAAAAACGAGAGTTTTTATGGTGCCTGCTGATATTCTCTTCCTCAGATTGTGTTGCCTGCTAGTTTTGTCCTTGTTTCTCTGATGTTTACGCTGATTGTTCCTCCATTCGGTGAATACCCCAGCCTTACTCTAAGCCCATGGATGTATGGCCGACAGTTCACCTTCTTTAGGTACAGTATATTTACATTGGAACAGAATTGGTTATTTACTGTATAGTTAACTAAGCAGTCTTTTATGTTTATTTTTTTCCAGCAATGAACAGATTCAAAGCCCAGATATGAGGTATTTTGGCGAGGTTCTTCTAAACAGACCTGGATTTGGGACTCGCTGTATGGTGGATGAACCTCTAGAGTACGTGCACATGCATTTTTATGATATACATGAATCTCCAGAGGTGTTTATCCTGCTTACCATGTCCATTCTTGCTTCCCACAGAAACTATCCATGTAATAACATAACCACAGAGTGGGAGATGCCCCTGGTGAACCCAGCGCTCATTGAGATGCTGGGTAACCCAGAATGGACGGACATTAGTCCGTCTCCCAGCTGCCAGTGCAGCACGCCCGACAAACTCACCATGTTACCTGTGTGTCCAGAAGGTGCTGGAGGTCTTCCTCCTCCCCAGGTTTGTCTCTCAGTTATAGATACAACAATATAAAGTCTTTAAAATGATGTATAGTGATATAGTGTTTCCTGCATTTCAGAGGATTCAATCCACTGGTGACGTGCTGATGGATTTGACTTGCAGGAACATCTCTGATTATTTGGTGAAGACCTACCCAAACTTAATACGGACAAGGTATTATGGCGCATTTGCGACTAAGCATTCATTAACTTGCTCTTATGTTTCCAGGAATTCATCTTATTTGTGTTTTTGTTGCATTTGTATTATGTACAGCTTGAAGAGCAAGTACTGGGTGAACGAACAAAGGTATGGGTGTCTTAAACACGAAATACAAAAATAAAATACAATGACTCCCTCTTGTGGTCACTTAGAGAACACATGCATTCTGTGGTCCAAATATGTGGAAGAATGACAGTCTCTTTTCTTCAGGTATGGTGGCATTTCTGTTGGAGGGCGACTTCCTGTTCTCGATGTGGATCCTAAAACCATCCAGAATGCAGCTGCTCAGTTAGGACGCCTGCTTAATGTTACAGGGGTAAATGTTCTGATTGTCTTCATTGTGAATTGATGCAATCAAAGCAAAGTAATGAATGTAAATTGCTTTTAGTTTTTCTAATATAATTTAAAGAAGATTTTGTAGCTTAACTGTTGAGATCATTTGCAGGGAAGATACTCAAAGCTTACTCTGCAGGAATTTGGGACTTTCTTGAGATATATGGAAACTGAAAACAATGTCAAGGTGAGATTTCTTTCAGCTTCACTTTCTGTCACAGTTTGCTGAGCTCGGCTCGTCCCATACAAGATACATAACTTATTTGTTATCTCCTCCAGGTGTGGTTTAATAACAAAGGCTGGCATGCTATGGTGGCCTTCATGAACGTGGCAAATAACGGCATCCTTCGAGCCAACCTGCCTCCTGGAGCCGATTTAAATAAGTATGGCATCACAGCCATCAATCATCCACTAAACCTGACCAAGGAACAGCTGTCGGAGGTCACCGTGTGAGTGTAATCCTGACAGTACTTCACACAGTTGTTTTACTTCAGTCTTTTAAATCAGTCTCAGTAGAGCTTTTTATGCATGTAAAATATCTTTATTGTTCACTCATTCTTTCTCTCAGACTGACCACCTCAGTGGATGCAGTGGTCGCTATCTGTGTGATTTTCGCCATGTCCTTCGTACCTGCCAGTTTTGTGCTGTATCTGATCCAGGAGAGAGTGACGCAGGCCAAACACTTGCAGTTTGTGAGTGGTGTCAGTCCTCTGGTGTACTGGATTGCTAACTTCTTTTGGGACATGGTCAGTATAAAGGCGTCCTACAATTAAAATTTAGTAAAAACATTTATCAGTATATTTCTATATTTGCTAGAAATATTTATTTTTATTAAATGATATGTTATGTACCATTTCTTTTGTTATTTAATTTTAATTATGAAAACAATTTAATATGTTTATTTATTTGTTTTTAATTTTTTAGCAGTTTGCCATAAATTTTACATTTCTCATAAACCATTATGTTCTTTACCATTTCTCTTGTTCATTAAATTAAATTATTTTTATTTAGATACTTTTTTTTTTCTTTACACAATAAAAATATGCAACAAGCTGGAATTATACATCTATAAATGTCATGTCATAAATTTATGAACACACTATGCTAATTAATGACATACGGTGCAAAACATTATTGATTGGTTTATAGTTTTTCAGGTTTTTTTAGACTATCACAAATCATTTTTGCACTTTCATCAAAACCAATTTTAGCCAGCTAGAAAACATAATCTCTTTAAGTAATAATACTTATAAATTAAATACTAATAAACCAGAAGCATGTTATTTTGACCAGTAAGTGCCTTTATAGTGTATAATAAGTATACAAGTGTGTTTATTCCATAGCATTGTCTTATGTTCTCTGGAATGGTCTGTTAATTCAGTTTTGCTGTTGTCCTGTCATTTCAGATAAACTATGCTGTCAGTGCAGCGATGGTTGTGGCCATTTTTATTGCATTTGACAAAAAATGCTACACCTCGCCTGGCAACTTGCAAGCCCTGATAGCTCTGCTGATGCTTTATGGGTAATGGAAAAATACATCATCTTTCATTGATCCTTTTACATTTCTTTTGGCAGAACAGCATTTCAAGGTGTATTTATGTCTGTCTTATTAGATATGTGGGTCAAAATCTAAAAGTACTCTGTGTAAAAAGGACACGCTCAGTAGCTGTAGCAGTACATATCGGCCTGAGAGATGAAGGGTCATAAGTAGACCCCACTGAAAGGTTTGAATATTTTAACATATTCTAATCAGTCTTTTTTCTTATGAAACAGTTGGTCGGTGACTCCCATGATGTATCCGATGTCTTATGTATTTAACGTGCCCAGCACAGCGTACGTCTCTCTGTCCTGCATCAACCTCTTCATTGGCATCAACAGCAGTGCCATCACGTTCATATTAGACCTGTTTGACAGTACAGAGGTAAAACATCCCAGCCTTCAATTCATTTTAGTGTACATTTTTCCACTAATCCCAATTTCCACTAATATCATAATCTGAATTTAAATCATGTACTAAATGCATTAGTCATTTAGGCCAAAAGTTCAAGTGTAGATGACATTTCATCCTCCATTTGTCTCTACTTTCGCAGGCTCTGTATAAGTGTAACCAGGTGCTGAAGAAAGCTCTACTTGTCTTTCCTCACTTCTGTTTGGGCCGCGGGCTCATTGACATGGCGATGAACCAGGCCGTGATGGACGTGTATGCACGCTTTGGTGAGTCCTGCTGCTCCTGTTCCCACCTCGCATTTCAGTCGGTTGTATTGAGGCTGTTGCGACCAACCCTAACCTGGCCCCTGGCAGGGTTTGGACCCAGTGATCTGGCCTCCATAAAAGTCACTGAGCTTTAATCTAGATGTCAACATGATGGAAATATAACACCTTACATTTGTCAACCGTATCTTCATAGGAGATTCACATTGCGTCTGCTGGAAGTTTAAAGCAACAATTATTTTTGATAACCAAATGGTTCATTTTTTGGCTGTATCTTATTTTGAGATTAGCTTAAATTCTTCATGGAATAATTTTTTATGTATTTTTAAATGGATTTATTTTTGTTTTATATATTGGATGGGCTACAAAACAGGCCTATATTTTTTCTATCATGAGACCAGAAAAGCAGAAACTTGGGAGAAACTTGCATAGCTATACATTAGCAACCACCCAGAACACCCTAACCACCCAGAACACCCTGCAGAACAGAATAGAATGTGATGGAAACACCATAGAAATTGGGAGAAACTTGCATAGCTATACATTAGCAACCACCCAGAACAGAATACCCTATCAACACCCTAGCAACAACCCAGAACACTCTAGCATTGCAAAGCAACACACTAGCAACTGTCCAGAACAGCAACTATATAGCAATGCCCTAGCAACCACTCAGAGCATAATAGAAACTGCTTGGCAACGTACTAACAACCACTCAGAATACCCTAGCAACTTCTAGACAACCACAAAAAACACTTTCACAACCACATAGCAACTACCTAGAACATCCTAGAAACTCCAAAGCAACATTCTAGCAATCACCCAAATATACTCTAAAACCCAACACCCCAGCAACAACCTGGCAACTATGCAGAACATCCTAGAAAATGCTTGGCAACACCCAAACAATCACCCAGAATACCCTAGCAACACCCTGGCAACCATGCTGAAAACACTAGCGTCCACTGCAAAGGACTAATAACCACATAGAAAACCCTAGAAATAGCAATGCCATAGCAACCACCCAGAATACCTAAGTAACACACTAGCAACCACCCAGGGCACACTACCAACCAAATATGAATGCAAATGCACATAACTGCATAACTGCATAGTTATATAGTTTATATAATTAATAGTGGTTCTAAAAATGTAAATGTTGGTGAAACTTCTTGTGAGGTTCATATACATCTAATGTGATTCTCAGGTGAGGACTTCAGTTTGGATCCCTTCAGCTGGGACTTTGTGGGAAAGAACGTGACATTCATGGCGATAGAAGGGTTTGTCTATTTCATCCTGAATGTTCTGATACAGTACCGATTCTTCCTGGACCGCTGGTGAGAAGAAATACATTCAAAAGAGTCACTCCAGCAGAAATGTTGCATCTCCACATACAGATTGCTGTCTCTTTCTACAGGATGCCAGATTTTAAGAAGCCGCCAGTAACTGATGAAGATGTGGATGTGGCCAAAGAGAGAGAGAGGATTTACAAAGGAGGAAGCTCTAGCGACATCCTTCAGATAAAAGACCTATCAAAGGCAAGTCTGTCTACTTTATACTTGTACACGATGTGTAATGTTTCACACAATAGAGATCATGAGTGTGTGTTTTCTCTCTATAGACGTATACTGGAACGATCAGGCCAGCGGTTGACAGGATATGTGTAGGGGTGTCACCAGGACAGGTAATCAATGGAGACATTTGAGACGTT
Organism: Cyprinus carpio; assembly: GCF_018340385.1. Taxonomy (NCBI): domain Eukaryota; kingdom Metazoa; phylum Chordata; class Actinopteri; order Cypriniformes; family Cyprinidae; genus Cyprinus; species Cyprinus carpio. Next base: position 18,824,780 of record NC_056595.1, read on the forward strand.
TGGTCTTAGTGTTAAGAGCACCATGAGCTTTGACTTTGGCACCCTTTTAACTTCTGGCTTCTGAGCTTTGTGTGAACTATTTTCCCTTTTCACAGTGCTTTGGACTTTTGGGTGTGAATGGTGCTGGGAAAACTACCACATTCAAAATGCTGACAGGAGACATAGATGTCACTTCAGGGGAAGCTGTTGTGACTGGTTACAGGTTTGTTTTGCTAACACAACAGTGTTATGGTTAAGATAGACCTTTAGTGAAGATTCTCTCCTCAGCTAGTGTTTTCTATCGTGGTAGTTTGCACAGACAGCAGTGCTAGCAACTCAGTTAGCTATCTGGCTAACAATCATTTTATCTAATTAGGTAGAACTGAAGAATTTGCACTGTGGCGCTTTTTGGTTCAACCAACAGAGCGCAACAGTGCCCATTGACTTTTTCAGTGGTCTTGGTTCTGGAAGTATTTTTGATTTATTTTTTCTACCATGGGGATTTTGAAAAGGTCATTGTTTAAAAGTTATAAGACATGAAACAAACTAACCAGCTCCAAGATGAATCCCAACATTAAAAACTTTGATTTGCAGCAAAAAATACTGGGAATTCAGACAAAGTAGTTTGAAAGCATAAGGAAACTGACCCTGCTTTCCAATGTTCATACTATCCATCCTAAATAGTATGTGAGATTAAAATAAGTGTGTCCCAAAGCATAGTATGTTGAAAAGAGTATGACAGAAGTCCCAAGATGGTCTACTATTTCAGGTAGATTTTTGAAGTGTGGATCCGTGCACACTCTGATGGCTAATATTACCCACAATCCAATGCGCTTTGACGAATGATTCGGTTCAGGACTACAAACAGAAATAAAAACAAATATCCCATCAATTAGGTAGCAACATAGTCTTTACAAATCAATCCCACTAAGGAGAAAATGAATGGGATTTTAACTTCCTGATCAAGACTGTTGCACTTCATTTAGTCTTTATTTAGCACTTTACTTAGTCCAAAGTGGGTGGGGTTAAAGGGGCAGGAAAACTGTTCAGCAAACTGTTTGAAACAATTGTTATTTTTACCCTAGCAACCACCTAGAAGACCCTAGCAACTGCATAGCAACACACTAACCACTCATTACTCCCTAGCAACTGCACAGAAACACCACAGCAACACCCAGTAGGATTTTTTATGAGGAAACCATTGTTATTTTTACTATTTTGTTTGGTATTGCTAGTGATGTAACAAATTTCACACTTTACATCAATTTTGATTTCAACACATTTTGATTTTGTCATTAACTTGGTTGATTTCTTATGATGCTCCAGCATTCTTACCAACATTTTGGATGTGCACCAGAACATGGGCTTCTGCCCTCAGTTTGATGCCATAGATGATCTTCTAACAGGAAGAGAACATCTGCACTTATACGCTCGGCTCAGAGGAGTCCCGGAGTCCGAGATCAGCAGAGTGAGACCATATTCCACTTTCTTATCTCTTCTTATTTCTTTCTTTCTCTCTGAGGATTTCTGACAGAGACCACTATCTCTCTTTGATGCAGGTGGCTGAATGGGGAATTCAGAAACTGGGTTTATTTGAGTATGCAGGCTGCACTGCTGGCACATACAGTGGTGGGAACAAGCGTAAACTCTCGACAGCTATTGCAATGATTGGCTGTCCAGCTCTTCTGCTTCTAGTAAGGGCCTTTCTGTGCGATTTATCTCAGAATAAGATAAGGATTGTTACTAGTATGTTTTTTTTTTCCTGTGCCAGGATGAGCCAACCACAGGAATGGATCCTCACTCTCGGAGGTTCCTCTGGAACTCCATCATGAGTGTGATTCAGGGTGGCAGGGCAGTGGTCCTTACATCACACAGGCAAGAACATGTCAAAACATGTTAATTTTTATGTACCGCTAATTATAAATACTATATACTAACCTATGGAAGCCTGTTTCAGCCACATAATAAAACAATAAGGTAATTTTGAAATTTTTATCTTACAATTCAGATTTATTTTTTTTTCGCCAAATTCTGAGAAAAAAAAGTCAGAACTGGAAGATATAAACCCATAATTCTAATTTAGCAATTCCAACTTTTTCATCTGAATTCATCTGAGTTTACATCTTAGCCACAAAATTAAAAAGATAATTGTGACTTTTTACAGTTGCGAGGAAAAAGTGAGAAATTGTGAGATATATTGTCAGGATTGTGACAAATTTTGAATTGTGAGATAAATTCACAATTTCCTTTTTAGTTTGTTTTTCCTGTGGCAGAAACCGGCTTCCATGCTAACCTACACCTTAACCTTGGGTGAAAAACTTTCTTTTTTTTTTCACTTTTAGAAAAAGTATTTTCGTTTCTATAGGGACAAATTTGGCTGTATTTACTTGATATATCTGGTGATATTTACACAATTTAGAGTGTGTCATTTTAAAATATATTTATTCATTTTTTGGTGGGAAAAAATAAGAGCCGTTAATATCATAGCCTATTTTTACAATCCTATCAAATCGAGCTACAATCCCACTATACATAACTTCAAGTTCAGTTAGTATTATGTTTAATTTGAAAATATGACACGTAACTAAATTATATGTGATCACCATTTCATGCTGTTTTAAGTCAAATAATAAAAAAGAATAAAGAAGTTTTTTTTTTTTTTATGAGTGTTATAAAAATATTGTGTTTGTGTGTACATTATATGTTTTTTTATGAACAGCATGGAGGAATGTGAAGCTCTCTGCACACGTCTGGCCATCATGGTGAACGGAACATTCAAGTGTCTTGGCACAATCCAGCATCTCAAATACAAGTAAAATCACAAATATTCACTTATGTTCACATAAAAATGTCCAGTTGCACAGATTTTCCACAGTGCAAAATATTTTGTATTTGCATCTCTATTCTCTGAACATCTCTTATAATGTTTTCCCTGCAGATTTGGTGATGGATATGTGGTCACCATGAAAATCAGAGCAGCCAAAGCGGGCACTGTACCAGATCTGAATCCGGCCGAAGCATTTATGGAGAGCACATTTCCAGGCTGCATTCAGAGGGAGAAACACTATAATACTCTACAGTATGAGATTGCCTCTTCCTCCCTGGCCAAAATCTTCCAGCTAGTCTTGGCCAACAAAGAAATGCTGAATATCGAAGATTACTCAGTGTCCCAGACAACACTGGACCAGGTATTTCATATGACCCTGCTGGCCTAGATCATCCTGTACCATTTAGATTTTCAAATATTTGTCAGTGTCTCCTTAGATGTGATGCATTTAAGCTTGGAAAATGTATGACTCCCTTTATGTAGTCCAAAACAGGGAGAACTATTATAGGTATAGCAGTATTTTTTATGGTACTGTCTTCCTTCTGGGACATGATATCCCAAACTAGACAAGCACAGAATACAACAGTCAAGTTCAGGGTCAGATTGCCACAAGCATTCATCCATCTTGTGACTGCCACCATTTGTTTCCAAGCCTGCATGTGACAAATGCACTGGAACGAGGACAGTTTGGCTCTTTATGTAGTCGTGCTCTCTTTGTTTCACTCCCTGTAGGTGTTTGTGAATTTTGCAAAGCAGCAATCCGGAGAAGATGATGCCATTGTGTTGCACCCAAGGGCAGCCGGCGCCCGGCGGGACATGAGAGTGTTTCCAGTGAAAACCAAAGCCTGAAATCTTCACTGAAGAGGGTCATTTGATCAGGTCAATTGGAGTCATCTGGCAGATCACACAAAAGAGTCATAAAAGAAGAGGAGATTATTTTCTTTCTTCTTTACCAAACACTCAGTTTGAAACTTCTGAGCGTTTACGCAGTAACAGCTTTGCACACCTTCTTTGCTTGGCCTTTTTTTTTTAATAGAAATGCAACCAAACCACAACAAAATACAGACAGAACTAAGTCTTATGAATACTGTAGCACTTTATTATGTCAATGTCACTTTTATACAAAGAATTTTGTTTTAAAAACAAATCAAATGATGCAATAGATTTTATTGCAAAGGCTATTGCCGTTGAAATGCATATTGCATTGTGATGCATTGCAAGTCAAGGTTTTAATAATTCTTGCCAAGTTAGAAAAGGGTAGCATGCAAACAACACAAAGGGATAGTTCACCCAAAAATGAAAACTTGATGTTTTTCTGCTTACCCCCAGGGCATCTAAGATGTAGGTGACTTTGTTTCTTCAGTAGAACACAAATGATGATTTTTAATTCCAAATGTTGCAGTCTGTCAGTCGTATAATGCATGGCAATGGTAACAAAATCTATGATAGTGAAAAAAACATGCACAGACAAATCCAAATTAAACCCTGCGGCTCATGACAACACATTGATGACCTAAGACATGAAACAATCAGTTTGTGCGAGAAACCGAACAGTATTTATATAATTTTTTACCTCTAATACACAACTATGTCCAACTGCCTTGAGTGTGCACACGGCATCCTTTGCGTGAGGTGTGTACGCGCTCTGGCGTAGTTTACACAAGCGGCGGAAGTGATCTCTCACATGTATACATCAATCATTGTTTACACAGTGCACAGTCATGGATTGATGGATAACAGATGACATACACGCACTCAAGGCAGTTGGACATAGTGGTGTATTAGAGGTAAAAAATTATATAAATACTGTTCGGTTTCTCGCACAAACCGATCGTTTCGTGTCTTAGGATATCAATGTGTCGTCATGAGCCACTGGGTTTAATTTGGATTTGTCTGTGCATGTTTTTTTTTACTCTCATAGATTTTGTTACCATTGCCATGCATTATACGACTGACAGACTGCAACGGTTTGAGTTAAATCCCTGGGGATTAGCAGATGAACATCAAATTTTCATTTTTGGGTGAACTATCCCTTTAAGTTGTATTTGTTAAATGTTGAATGTTGAGTTTTGTAATTTGTTGACTAGAAATAGCCTGTAGCAAGGAATGGTACAAAGTTGATTTTGGTTTTGTTCTTTCTTTCTTTCTTGCTTGCTTGTAAAGATACCCCAAAATAATACTATTAAAAATGTTATTGCTCACTGTTCACTTTGTCAAGAGGGAATGCAATAATGTTACCATCAGAAATACAATCTGGAAATATTTATGAAATAGTATCACTCAAGATTGTTTTTTTAGGACATTTGAAGCAGTTAATGAGATTTCAGGTAAAACAAATAATTTTTATTTGACCCCAAATGTTCAGTATTTTCATATAAATATCATTTATAATAAATATTATAGCTAATTAATGTAATTCAGTGTCTTCCTCTGTTTAAGAAAAAGTTTTTTCTTTCATGCTGAAGTAGTCGGTTTACAGAGGTAGAGTACTGTATATTGCAAGTGGATAGTTGTGGAAATGATTTAACCAACAAAAATATTTTGTGTCAACACAAATTCTTACAAATCTGCTTATTTAAAATCTCAAGTGGCATACCATTGTAAATACAACAATGTTCGACATCATCTTACATGATAACCATCAGATATTGTTGAAAAGTGGATTTAACTTCATAATCCTTCCCAGAGGGTGCCATAAATCGGCTTCATTTACATGCAGCTGTTCAGATGTGTCCTAGTCCTCTCAGCTGAAATCATAATGTCTCTGGATTTTGACCTGAAGTTGGTTTATATGAATGTCAGAGGATGAAAGGGAGGATTGGCATGCGGAAGTTTGGGTAGTCCTTAAACTCCCGGGTGTAAGTTTTGTGTTTTCCTTTGGCCCAGATGGACATTTGAATGAAACCTAAAAATGTGAAGAGAGCCACTGCAAAAAAAAATTAATAAATTGAAAATAAAATTTGAAAATAAATCACATATACTGTAGTGCATTTGACATTTTTTCTATAATCAATAATATTGTTTTTATTTATTTATAACAAAAATATCAAAAACGTAACAAAAAAGTATGTATATATATTATATATTATTAATTTATTTATTTGGATCTCATTATATATCTATTGAAATTACCAAAGTTGATGGCAGGTTGCTCACCTGGCACACAATGGGTCATGATGGACAGGCCCACCCAAGCACCCACCTGATGACAAATTTAAGCAAAGAGTTGATGGACCGGTTGGAGGTGGCAGAGGTAGTGTTACTGTATATATTTGATTATGACAATGGTGCTGTTACCTCATATGTGTAGTGGGGACAATGAAACAAAGAAGAAAAGCCATGTAAAGGGTTTTTTTTAGATGGATTTGGGAACCTGCGAACATTTTGCACCTTTTAAACAACAAAAAATTGGGTATACACTCAAGTATCCTAATCTACATTAATGCCATAGAAATTTGACATAATACACCCACCTTCCACTTTTAAACTGTTAGTGACCAGTGGATGGAAAAAATTACCTGCCTCACATAACTGGAATACAACAATCATGCTTGTTAATTTATCTTTATGCTAGAATGTGGTCCAAACATAATAGCTTATATTAGGATTTTTAGTGGTACCAGATTTTTGGATGCTGTAACCTATGTAGTATGATGTATTAACCCGAAAGAACACCCCACATAACCACAACAGATAATTAGTGCATATGCATGACCTGCGTCTTCCATACGCTGTAAAACACACAAAACAATTTTAATTAATAATAAATTAGATTATTAAAAAAAGATTTGTCTTCGCGGGTACGCACATGGTGGTGTGTAGAGAGGATGGTTGATGTAGTATGCGAAACCATGCTGCAAAACCCCACTAATACGCACAATTCTGTGAATTCAGAGAATTAGCTTCAGCTTTGAGGAGAAGGATTCAACACTTGCAGTTTTCCTAATCATAATAGTACTGTTCAGCTTGTTTTTTGGTAAGTAAATGTATTTTATTTATTTATTTTTTTTTTGTATTTCTGAAGTAGACAAAGTACTTTTCATTTTAATTTTTTTGACACAGTAGAAAACCAGTAGACCAAGCACTCACCCTTACAGTGGCTCTGAGAGGCATCGTGCCATTAGAAAACCGATGCACAAAGATTGTTTCAAATAGCCTCTTGATATAGTGGAAAGAGTGACAAGCACAAGCCAAACTGAAGAGAAAATAAAAATAGTTATTTACTCATCCTCCATGTCAAATCAAAATCCATATGACTTTAATATCTTCCATGGAACAAAAAAGGTTTAATTTTTTTAAGAATGTACTTGACCACATGATGAGAGCTGGAAGTGAGGGTGTATTTGTGGTTATAGATGTATGGGACGCGGAAATAGAAGAGGAGATATATCAGAAGGGGACCTATGTACTCCGCCAGAAAAACCTGCAGATCATTGATGTTTTTAAAGATTGTATGATTGATACTGTCAGAATTACATTTTGCAAATTACTAACCATCGTCCATCCCAGTTGTGGGCCAAGGTCTCTGAAATACAAGGTCGCTGAGGTCCCGACAGGCAGATTCTGTAGCCGGTCATCATTTCTCAGCGCTTTTCCTTCTAAAAACCACAAACACAGAGCTAGATTTGTTATAGTTAGAGTTTAAGTTTTAGGTAAGTGTTTGGGTCCTGCTGCATCAAAGCAGCTCTCAGCTGATAGAACTTATGAAAGAACTTTATGAAACCTGAAAAATGCTGCCTTCAAAAGTGCTAGAGGTAGCAAGACATCAAGGCACATCTGAGAACATCCACAATGTTTGTGTAACATCGTGTCTACCAAGTCCTTCATCTGGTTAGTTTCAAAAGTAGCATAGCATGAATAAAATATCCCTCAATTCAGTGTGGGGTTTAGCAACTGGTGGAAATGGAGCAGATGAAATATATTTTTTTAAGATTTCACTTCTACCCAAGGAATAAACAAGTCCTTAAATATTTTTCTTGTTTTATCTCAAAAGTCACTTTTCCTGAGAAAAACAAGGACTTATATTTTAGCTGTAACACTGAAACTGTCACGAAGAAACGTGACGATTGTAAAAGATTACAAACTGAAAAAACGGACGGGGACTGGTTCTATGCACTGTGTTGGATTTTAAGATGTGGGAGTTGCTCTTAAAAAATAGAGGCAGTCTCGTATCAGTACGTCGCCCAGAGAGAAGTCAAAAGTTTTCAAGGTCCAGTTATGACATTTTGATTGAACACAAATGTATTATGAGTTCCTACTCATACTCACTGGGGTCCAGCCTCAGGGCTTGTCTCGCTGGATACCATTTGGGATCTGACAGAGAGTGAGAAAGCAAAGTCATACAAAGATTACTATGTAAAATATTAAGATCTACAACCCACTGTCATAAAAAAAATGATCTGACGACAAATTAAATGCTAAATTCGAAGAAAAATATAGACACAAACAGATATCGATTACTAGTAACATTTGCGTTAGTAAAGATTCCGTGTTTATAATACCTGTTCTATCAATATAATTTCAAACTAAGTAGGCTACATATTGTTTCATTATTATAGCTACACCTAAGCTCTGGAATACTTGAATTATATTGGTCCAATCATGGATTCAGCAGTTCAGAAAGCCTTGTCCAAATACACACACTTGCGGTACTTAGACACTTGATCACTTGACGTAATTCTAGATGTATTTCCTGTATTTGGTCCAAGTGTTTCTCAAGTGAGGATGAAGACCACTAGTGTGTGTAACAACTTTTTCATTAACCCTGATGGGACAACAATTATAGTGTTGTAAAACGCAGTGTTTACAGAGTTCTTAATTGTTATTTTCAATACTTGCATTTTAACAATAAAATGTTAAAGTCGTTCAGTAGTCCCTATAACAGATGACACCAGTTTAATTTCTGGTGCTTCTAATTAATTGATTAAAAAGCCGTTGCAAATGATGTACAAAATAAATATGGCTTACTCACCCTTTGCACCAATAAATGTTTAGCACTTTGTTTTATTACCAAATTATATGTAATTTCTAATTATTATTAATATTTAACTTACATTGGAAAAGTTTCTGTGACCTCTTGCGATCTTGGCAAAAAGTTTTGCGATTTATTTTCTGAACATAATGCGAATTTGAGATAGTGTGGATTTAGTGTGCATTATAATTGTACTGTGCTTTGGCGTTTTTAAGAGCTTGGACAGTCTTGCACAAAGTTACCTTCTGTCCATCAAGACACGCTACTGGTACAAGACTCCAAGTGTGGGTATTTGGACAAGGCAAGAGATTTCCTCATATTAACCGACACTAGCAAGTTTGTCCACAGCTCATCCAGGTAACTGCAGACCAATCAGGGACTGAATAGAGTACCCCTTAAAAGGCCTTTTAGCCAATAGAAGCCAAGACCAATATGACTGCGACCAACCAGCGCCACTTTCTACAGTTTCTCATCTGACACTGCTAAAAGTGTTTATGCAAACTAATTGAGCACTATTTTGTGTCTAAGGTAAAACTTATCCACCTTATTTTTTTCCCATAAGAGCTGGCGCTGGCCATTTGTAAAAAGCCTGGCTTCTGGTGTCACTTCCTTTAGCTGCACAAAACAGCTTGTTTTTTCTTGCTTAATATTAGGTCTTTGTAATATAAGTGTGTGTGTCTTTTACCAAATTATTTTAATATACAATCTTAATTATGAACACACTGGTGTATGTAGGTTACTGTAGTGCAAAACAGTAATTGTTTACTGCACGCTGTTATCTCTTCTCATTATTTCCTACAGCGGCTAACATGAACCCGGAAGTCTTGTACATTCACAAAAAAAAAAACGTGCTTTAATTCCAAGTTGAAAAACAAGATGGATAGTATATAGAGTAAAAATAACAGAAGAATTTAAAACTCAAATCAGTTGGCCTGTTTAATATCCCTGCACTAGTTTTATGAGTCATTCGCTCTCATTATTGCAATATTACACTCTGACAGACTGTCCAGGACCTAGAAGTGCACATCACTGGAGTGAAAAATGTGACCAATATTTAATATTTGAGTAGGTAAAATTACAATACAAAGCCATTGTGGGGTAAAACTTACATGACTTTATGAAACAAACTCTTCACGTCACCACACGCTTGAATGGGGTCTCAACCTGCATTAAAAAAATAAAACAATTGACCATCTCATTGGTGCTCGCTGAGTGCAGCAGTCACTGGCTGTTGGATTGTAAGAGGTAAAATCTATTTACCTTGTCAAGAAAAACAGAGCTGTTTCTTGGTTTTTGAGTCCAGTATTCTGACCTTAGGAGATTAGAGAGTCATAAATTCAGTTGGGTCATTAGGCTGCCGTAACGTACATTACCACTACAAAGCATATACTTTTGATCTAGCCAATGTACAATCATCAAGTTAATTTAGTGAAGATCTGGACTCAAGGTGAAGCTGCCCATCACTCCTCCTCCCCAGAATTTTCTTCTGTTTGTGAGATGCATCACAAAACTGGACAACCTAGAAAGGCAATAAAATCTTTTATGCTGTTAACACACATAGTCATCATAACAAGAAATAAGTAGAGCTTAGGGAATAATTTACAAATACGTTTCCCCTTGAGTGATTGCAAAAAACGTGTTGTGAAGTGGAATACCAAAAACTGCTCTCTCATTCTGACACAGTTTTCCAAGTGTATCTGAGAAGCTCCATGAGCACCTTATTGAGGACGGCAATAGTTGGACTGTTTATATTGATCAGAGCTTCTGTTTTGATACAGCTTTGTCCCTGCTTAGCTCATTGTATTTCACTTCATCAATCATCCCAAAACAAACATTGAATTCCTACCATTGTCTGTTTCTGACCAGTCTGAGCTCTGGACCAAATGATGGCATCTGTTTGCAGTACAGGGATCTTTTTTTAATCTTTAATTAAAAGGCATCAACGCTTGATCTACAGAGGCGCCATTGGGAGCTGTCTGCCGTACCAGCCCTTGAAAGCACTATATACTGTGGAGTTCAGCAGAGCTGTCAACCTGAAACTGTTATTTCTATACTGGCTAGCACACCGTCTAATGGACACACACAGGATTAGCCTAATGCTCAATTCTAAAGAAAGAATCCCAGTGGAGGTTGAGGCTGTTCTGTAGATGGGGATGTCTGAGATCATAATTATGACGCTGCATCTGATGCTGATCCACTTGTCTAAATTTTAACAGGAGTTTTCTAAACTTTACACCTCTTTTTATGCCAGATATTTTGCTTGAAAAGACATCTATCTATTGCATATAATTTATATCTTGTGTGTAAAATGTGTACATTTCTTATAAAGTGACATATGTGACTTACTCATCAAGAGAGTATTCATTTATAAAGACTATGCAGTAACCTGTCCTGCTTTCAATCAGGCAGAGAATCAATAAAAGCACTCTGAATTTCTGAGTGCTGGCTGACAGGACGTCCTGCCACTGCTATACCATCCCCCCAGTACTGTAAATACAGCAGTAATGATGAGGACTGTACCAGGCTCAAAACATAACATAATTCTGTATCTACACTGAAAGATTTTGTTTTGCTTGAGGTTTTTCAGTTCTTTCTTTCTTGCTTTACTTCTTGATGACAGAAAACAGTTCAGGGACATTTTGAATGTTTGATTTCCTGAACATTTCATTTTGAAGTTGTTTAATGTTTAGATATATAGTATAGTGTGTGTGTGTTAATCAATAGCACAGCAGTCCTCTGGTGGTGTTACAGTAGGCAGTGGAAATGCCTGAGAGCGTCATTAATCCCTCCACAGATGACAGGTGGCCTGTCGGTTGCTGTTCTGAAATTATATTTACTGGTTTATGTTCATCAAAGCGTAAAATTAAAGCCCACCGGCGTACAGCCAATTTGCTCTTACATATGCAAACCCCAATGTGAGGAACTGACTATTGATTACAAATTTTCACGCAAACTTAATCAAACATGCTGTGATTGATTTTATTTAGCTTAACAATAGTAACACTTTTTACTGTCACTCATCTTTATGGATTAATCTGGATTGAAAATGAACATTAAAATCTTGATAACCTAAAGAGACCAACCTAACAACGGCCGACAAAACTTACTCTACAATTTTTGAAATCATCTTGGGTGTATGTGTAATATATATATAGATAATATATCATAATAATTAATATAATAATAATAATACTAAAGGATAATAAAAAGGATTCAACCACAATTTATGGCAAGATTTAGCCATGTTCTGGGGGACAAAAAAAGTCCCTGTCTCCAAAGTATGCTCATAAACCACAACAATTGAAGGATCTCCTCTTTGCCTTTTTGACTATGAAGAATGAGGACGTTTTAGTCTGTTTTCCTAATTCATTGCCCGCCACACCCACATGTACAAAAAACATAATCTTGTAATTAAACTTGATGCCTTACCTCAAAGAAAATTGTTCTGCCTCATTCCGAGGGCCCTCGGCTGGCGTAATATAAGGTTCCCCCAGAGTTGGGCAGGCTGCTAGCGTCCTTTCCTTTTGGTATGCCAGTGTTAATTCTCCATTCTAAACCTCCCCAGTCACTCTCTCCATCTCCCCTCCCACTCACCGCCCCTCCTACTGCCTCTGCTTTTTCTGTCTTTTTATTTCCCATCTTTTTAATCTCTTGCCCTTTCTATTGAAGAGAGCACATCCACTTCTAAAATCTGTTCCCTTTTTTGGTCTGCAATCTTGTCTTCGATGTGTTAACAAGCCCTCAGAATTGTGAATGGATGATTAAAGACTGTGTTTGTAGATGTACACATTTTAAAAATGTAAATAATAATAATCAGTCAGTTTGGAGCTCGTGCGAAATGGAGATCAATGCTTCTGTACCCTAAGAAAGCCCTCCAGCTGTCCATTGGGCTAAAAATAGAAAACACACTCTCATGGATGTGTGTTGTGAGTGTTCAGGTCATCTTGAAATTATGATTGAAATGTGAAACAGGGCAAGTGATGTTTTGATCCCCTGTGTCATCTAAGGGGCTGTTACTGTGAATGATTGGGATTCATAATCAACAGTCTAGTTTTTAACTTGAAGTTCTGTAAGGAGCCATAATTGGCAAAAGTGGTTAACATCAACATGTCACAGCACATTGTTGTACAAGATATAGCAAGAAATATGACCTTCTTGAGAGAATCAGCAGATGCATATAACTAAACCTGTAGATATTTTGAGAATTGTCAGTTGTCATGGCTCATCCATTTCTAGTTTAGAAAGACTATTCATACCTATGAGTATTTATGCAAGTCAGGATGTTTTGACTTTCAGTGTTCGATTTTTAAAATGAAATATTTAAATCCTTAAGTACTGTATTAATCCTTAAAGGGGTCATATGATGCGATTTCAAATTTTCCTTTCTCTTTGGAGTGTTATAAGCTCTTGGTGAATAAAGAAGATCTGTGAAAGTTGCAAACAGAAACTAAAGTCTCAAATCCAAGAGATATTCTTTAGAAAAGTTAACACCCCTCTAGCCCCCCTAAAAGCGGCTCATTCTAAACACCCCCCACATATCTACGTCAGTATGTGGGAAGATTTGCATAACACCGCCCAGATGTTTCACTTAAAGAAACGAAGGCGTACCTTTTATTCTCGTTGTAGTATGGTTGTTGCCTCTGCCACAAAAGACGTATAGACGGTGTGTGTTTCACTTAATCAAATCAGAAACTACTTTGGTTGGCTTTCCAAAAGAGGATGATATCCGCTTCGTCATGCCTGGGAGCTGATCCGTGCTGGTCGCTGAGGAAATACATCAACTTTGCACGGTGGATACGCCGAATCAGCTTTCACCGTGGGTGAAGCGGTGTCCAGCCGGGAATTAGATCACGTAATGGTTGCTGCAAGACCAAGTGCGGCTCAGCCATTAGATCCGCCTGCGCTGTCGTTCTCAAGCAGCCTGCAGCTCACTCAAGGCGTGTGTGATGCTGTTCGTTGAGAAAGGTGGGGCATAGACGAAACAAAAATGTACGTATGTGGAAATAGTTTTTTTTTTTTTTTACCTTTAAAACCCCATAAGCACATTTCATTACACAAATACACAAAATAATGTTATTTTTAGCAGCACATATGACCACTTTAAACTAAAAAGATAAAATGCACAAATAAGTTAAAAAAAAAAGTTAATGATCTACAAGTTTCAATGGAGTCTTCTCACAACACCCACTAAAAAGTAATATTAAAGTCTTAAGTATTTTACTAGATGGCCATTTCATATAAATTTGTACAATTTGATTTGTACCAAAATGATGAAAATGCATGTTTAAAAAAAAAAAATCACAAGACTATCCCTAAAGCTACCCCCCAGATCGTATAAGCATATTTTATAAAACATAAGAATGATTGTACAAATTTAAAACAAATTAGCCACCAATTTGGCCAAATATAAAAACCAATAAGAATTTTCCATGAGATTGTTTTAGAACAATAAACTCTTCATATATAAACAGCCAAAGCAGCCAAAAAGAGATGACATAACTTGGCTGCATTTATACCCCAAATTTTTCCACTTTCATCATGTGATATAGGTTTTTCCCGTGCTTCACAGTTACAGCCTTTTCTGTCTTTTGTTGTCAAAAGGGTCTAGTAATGCCAAGTGGTTAGACATGGTGAATTGAAGCTTGACTTTTGCTCAAGTGTTTGTGCAGAGGCCACTTGGTCCAGCCAGCAAACTTTAGTGCAAGGCATGTATTCAGAAAGCTTCCAGCACTTCAGAGAGAGCAATATCTGCGTGCTGACCACATTCAGTGCCCAAAGACAGCATTGCTGCCATTTTTGAAAGAATGCAACCTCTGGGAAAACCAGAGACAGAGAAACCCCGTTTGAGAGAGAGAGACAGAAGAATCATTTTTTTTTCCATGAGTCCCTGGGGACATTTAAGATTGCCCTAAGGTCAGTTTGTTCCTTTGAGGGGGGTCCTCTATTTCCATCTTTTCACGTCGGGTTTTCTCAGCCCCAAGGCAAACCCCCCACAAATTTCGACCCAGCTGCCATTGAGCTGTGAATTCAGATTAGAGACTCTCTGTCCAAAGGCACTAGGCCATTTAGCGAAAGGGAAAAGAAAGGGCTGAAAGAGAATTTTCTTAGGTTCAAAGGGTAAAAGGGGGCACAAATACAGCCTGGGGGTGTTTATTTGATAAGGGCTGGTAACAACCCCCACTGCCACTGAAAATGGGTGAAAATGAAAGGGATTAGGGATTTACAAAAGAAACATAAGAGGGAGACGAGCAGGGATTGATTTTTTTTCACGCTTTTCTGATATTAAGAAGTGCTTATTAAGTTTGCCACTAGAGGGGGGGTGGGTTTTATTGGGTTTAAAAAATCTGTGATTTTTTTGGGACCCGTTCACCCATGGAGGGGAAAATTTGAAAGAGTGGCCTTCTGAAGACATGCTGATAAGACATCACTATATTACCTGGAGGGTATCAGTTCACAATTTTTTGATTTCAGTGTCAGCTTATACTGGTGCATGACTAGTTTGTTTAATTTTGAATGCACACTAAATTCTCTGGGTTATGGCATCTACCAACAGGGGAATGAGCCAGTTCAGGCTAATCAGCCAAACACTGAATCCTTGGGTCCTTCACCTGTGGAGGAACTCTGGAAAAATGGCCTTCGAAGATATTCAGCTTAAAAAAGGGAAAATTTGGGGCTTTAGTTGAAGGTTTATTTAATTAATTTTAAAATTAAATTGCATTATTATTTCCCGGGCCCAAAAAATTTTTGGGCCCTTTAAAAACCCTTTAAGTTCTACTACTTAAATTAAATTAACCCCCCCATCTTAAATTATTATGTTTTTTTTTTTTTAAACAATTTTTTTGCTGCTTGTTATCCCCGCTTAGCATCTCAAAAAGCATCTCAAAAAGGGATTGCCAATTTCAGGGTTTCCCAGGTAAGGAATCAATTTTGATTTTTAAAATCTAAAACCTGATTGTCTTAAGTAATAGAAAACAACCCCTGCAATGTAATAGTAAATTTAAAAACCTCTAATAATGGCACTTTTATGAAGATGAAATTTTTAATTTGAGAAGTAGAGAAAGAAAAAAATTTAAATGTGCTATCTGTTTTTAATTTTCTTTTTTAGCACTTGCTATCTGTTTTGATTGGGGTTTTTTTTGCTGGGTGGCCCCCCCGGCCCTTGGGGTAATTTTAATTTTATTTTTTATTTAAAGTTTTTTATGGTGTTTTTTTTTTAAAAAACCCCATGGCTTTTGTTTTTTTCATTTCCCCAAGGGCCCTTTATGTTCTTTGATATTTTCCCCTTTTATTTTGGTGAGATGTCTGCCATCTCTTGCTCTGTTTTGATATCTGATTTTGATGGCTTTTTAAAGTGTCCAGAGGGTTTTTTTTTACATTCCCCTCTAGTAATTTTGCCTGAACTCATACAGGCCTCAAAAACCCGTGGGTCCACCAACACCTGTTCATTTTTCTACCCCCCCCACCATCTGTCTGCTTTCCATTTTTGCTTTTTTTTTGGATGGCTCATTAAAAAAATCCATATAGATTGGAGGGGGCTGAGTGTTTCCTGGTATGTGCGTTTGGCTGCAGTGGATGGAGGGGGAAATTAAATTTTCATGGAGGGTCCCAAAGAAGGCTAATTGCTGCCTCTCTTAAAGTCTTGGCGGAATAAAAAAAAGGTGATATGGCATTAAAAGCAACCGTTTTGCTTCAGTTTTTTTCCCTTGAGGGACAAGGACTTTTAACTTCATTTGTAAATTAATGTTATTTGGGGGCCTGGCACGCAGGGAAATCCCTCTAGTGTTCCTCGTTTTTTGGGAGCTTTATTGGACTGGGGGGTGGGGGGTGGCTGTCCGATTGATTTGTTTTCTTTTTTTGTGCCTATGTTTGGCTGAAAAGAGTATACTGTAGTTAAAAAGTTGAATTTAATTTTTTAGACAAAAAAAAAAAATTTATGCGTCTATGTTTTCTAATGCATTGAGGGCGTGCATCTATAGACCGACCTCCTTTCTTTTATTTGGTTTTGTCTGACAGAACCCCCAAATTCTGGCAAGTTAAAAAGTCTTTTGCAACTTTATAAATCATTTGCCTCTTAACTGACATTCTTATTTCAGTAACTTGCATCAGCCAGACTTCTGGTGATTTATTACCCAATTACTCGGCCTACACACCTTGTGTTTAAACTCCTGAAACTTTCCCAATCATTTGCGACTGTTTTCGCGGTTTCACATATGAGTGCTCACAGACATTTGGTCCTTTTGTGAGCATGCTGAGCAATGAAGAAACCTGCGGTCCTCTCTAGGCGCCCCACCTTCTTCTGTGCACCTGCATTTGCATGCAAAGCGAGCAGTCATGTGCTGCACTGA